>NW_004443943.1:6056723-6059827 GCF_000243295.1 Trichechus manatus latirostris
TCTACCAAACTTTCAGAGAAGAGTTAACACCACTACTACTAAAGGTATTTCAGAGCACAGAAAAGGATGAATACTCCCAAACTCACTCTATGAAGCCAGCATAACCCTGATACCAAAACCAGGTAAAGACACCACAAAAAAAGAAAATTACAGACTGATATCCCTTATGAACATTGACGCAAAAATCCTCAACAAAATTCTAGCCAAAAGAATTCAGCAACATATCAAAAAAATAATTCACCATGATCAACTGGGATTTATAGCAGGCATGCAGGGATGGCTTGACATCAGAAAAACAATCAATGTAATCCATCACCTAAAACAAAACACAAGAACCACATGATCTTATCAATCAATGCAGAAAAGACATTTGACAAAGTCCAATATCCGTTCATGATAAAAACTCTCAACAAAACAGGAATAGAAGGGAAAATCCTCAATATAATTGAGGGCATTTATACAAAGCCAGCAGCCAACATCATCCTAAATGGAGAGACTTTGAAAGCCTTCCCCTTAAGAACGGGAACCAGAAAAGGATGCCCTTTATGACTACTCTTATTCAACACTGTGCTGGAGGTCCTAGCCAGAGCAATTAGGCTAGCAAGAGAAATAAAGGGCATCCAAATTGGTAGCGAAGAAGTCAAAGTATCTCTATTTGCAGATGATATGATATTATACACAGAAAACTCCCAAAGAATCCACAAGAAAACTACTGGAACTAACAGAAGATTTCAGCAAAGTTTCAGAATACAAGATAAACACACAAAAATCAGTTAGATTCCTTTACACCAACAAAGAGAACCTTGAAGAGGAAATCACCAAATCAATACCATTTACAATAGGCCCCAAGAAGATAAAATACTTAGGAATAAATCTAACCAGAGACGTAAAAGATCTATACAATGAAAACTAGAAGACACTACTGCAAGAAACCAAAAGAGACCTGCATTAGTGGAAAAATATACCTTGCTCATGCATAGGTCGACTCAACACTGTGAAAATGTCAATTCTACCCAAAGCGATCTACAAATACAATGCAATCCTGATCCACATTCCACTGGCATTTTTCTATAAGATGGAGAAACAAATCACCAACTTTATATGGAAAGGGAAGAGGCCTCGAACAAGTGAAGCATTACTCAGGAAGAAGAACAAAGTGGGAGGCCTCACACTACCTGATTTTAGAAACTATTATACTGCCACGGTAGTCAAAACAGCCTGGTATTGGTACAACAACAGATACATAGACCAATGGAACAGAGTTGAGAATACAGACATAAATTCATCCACCTATGAGCAGCTGATATTTGACAAATGCCCAAAGTCCGTTAACTGGAGAAAAGACAGTCTCTGTAACAAATGGTGCCGGGATAACTGGATATCCATCTGCAAAAAACTGAAACAAGACCCAGACCTCACACCATGCACAAAAACTAACTCAAAATGGATCAAAGACTTAAATATAAAACCAAAAACGATAAAGATCATGGAAGAAAAAATAGGGACAACACTAGGAGCCCTAATACATGGCAAAAACACAATATGAATCATAAATAACAATGCAAAAGCACCAGAAGAGAGACTAGATAACTGGGAGCTCCTAAAAATCAAACACTTAGGCTCAACAAAAGATTTCACCAGAAGAGTCAAAAGACAACCTACAGACTGGGAAAAAATTTTTGGCTACGACGAATCCAGTCAGCTTCTAATCTCTAAAATCTACAAGATACTGCAAAACTTCAACAACAAAAAGACAAATAACCCAATTAAAAAATGGGCAAAGGATATGAACAAGCACTTCACCAAAGAAGATATTCAGGCAGCTAACAGACACATGAAGAAATGCTCATGATAATTAGCCATTAGAGAAATGCAGATCAAAACTACAATGAGATATCATCTCACCCCAACAAGGCTAGCATTCATCCAAAAAAACACAAAACAATAAATGCTGGAGAGGTTGTGGAGAGACTGGAACACTTATACATTGTGGGTGGGAATGTAAAATGGTACCACCACTTTGGAAATTGATTTGCTGCTTCCTTAAAAAGATAGAAACAGAAGTACCATACGATCCAGCTATCCCGCTCCTGGGAATATATCCTAGACAAATAAGAGCCGTCACACGAATAGATATATGCATACCCATGTTCACTGCAGCACTGTTCACAATAGCAAAAAGATGGAAACAACCTAGGTGCCCATCAACGGACGAATGGATAAACAAATTATGGTATATCCACACAATGGAATACTACGCAATGATAAAGAACAACGATGAAGCCATGAAACATCTTATAACATGGAGGAAGCTAGAAGTCATTATGCTGAGTGAATTTAGTTAGTCACAGAAGGACAAATATTGTATAAGAACACTATTATAAAAACTCAAGAAAAGGTTTAAACACAGAAGAAAACGTTCTTTCACTGTTACGAGGGTGGGGAGTGAGGGTGAGTGTTATCACCAACTAGATAGTAGATAAGAATTATCTTAGGTGACGGGAAGGACAGCACTCACTACAGGGGAAGTCAGCATAACTGGACTAAACCAATGCTAAGAAGTTTCCTGAATACAATCAAACACTTTGAGGTACAGAGCAGTAGGGGTAGGGGTCTGGGGACCATGCTTTCAGGGGACATCTAGGTCAACTGGCATAACAAAGCTTAAGAAAATGTTCTGCATCCTACTTTGGTGAGTGGTGGCTAGGGTCTTAAAAGCTTGCAAGTGGTCATCTAAGATGCATCAATTGGTCCCAACCACCTGAAGTAAAGGAGAATGAAGAACACCAAAGACACAAGGAGAGTAGTAGCCCAGGAGACAGAAAGGGCCACATAAACCAGAGACTTCATCAGCCTGCAACCAGAAGAACTAGATGGTGCCCGGCTACCGCTAATGACTGCCCTGACAGGGAACACAACAGACAGTCCCGGATGGAGCAGGACAAAAGTGGGGTACAGAACTCAAATTTTAGTAAGAAGACCAGACTTAATGGTCTGACTGAGACTGGGGGTATCCCAGAAAGCATGGCCCCTGGATTCTCTATCAGCCCAGAACTAAAACAATTTCTGAGGCCAACTCTTCAGACAGGGATTGGACTGGACTG
>NW_004443943.1:6059927-6061147 GCF_000243295.1 Trichechus manatus latirostris
GAAAATTAAGTGGAACAAAGAAACTGTGAACAGCACACAAAAAAAGACAGCAAAATGACAGCATTTAACTCATACCTATCAATAATTACACTGAACGTAAATGGACCAAATGCACCAATAAAGAGACAGAGAGTGGCAGATTGGATAAAAAAAACGCAATACGTCTATATGCTGCTTACAAGAGACACACCTTAGACTCAAAGATGCAAACAAACTAAAACTTAAAGGATGGAAAAAAATATATCAAGCAAACAACACTCAAAAAAGAGCAGGAGTGGCGATATTAATCTCTGACAAAACAGACTTTCAAGTAAAATCCACCTCAAAGGATAAGGAAGGACACTATATAATGATTAAAGGATCAATACACCAGGAGGACATAACTATAATAGATATTTACACACCCAACGCCAGGGCTCCAAAATACATAAAACAAACTCTAACAGCACTGAAAAGAGAGATAGACAGCTCCACAATAGTAGCAGGAGACTTCAACATACCACTTTCGGTGAGGGGCAGAACATACAGAAAAATGCTCAACAAAGACATGGAAGAGCTAAATGCTACAATCAACCAACTTGATCTCATAGAAATATACCAAACACTCCACCCAACAGCAGCCAAGTATAATTTCTTTCCCAATGCACATGGAACATTCTCCAGAATAGACCACATATTAGGCCATAAAGCAAGTCTTAACAAAATCCAAAGCATCGAAATATTACACAGCATCTTTTCTGACCATAAAGCCACTGAAGTAGAAATCAACAGAAAAAGCAAGGAAAAAAATCAAACACATGGAAAGTGAACAACACCTTGCTCAAAAACTACTGGGTTATAGAAGAAATTAAGTATGGAATAAAGAAATCCATAGAATCAAACAAGAATGAAAACACATCCTACCAGAACCTTAGGGACACAGCAAAAGCAGCGCTCAGAGGTCAGTTTATAGCAATAAATGCATAGATCCAAAAGAAGAAAGGGCCATAATCAAAACATTAACCCTACAACTGGAACAAGTAGAAAGAGAGCAGCAAAAGAAGCTCTCAGGCACCAGAAGAAAAGAAATAAATAAGAATTAGAGCAGAATTAAATGAAATAGAGAACAGAAAAACAATTGAAGGAGTTAACAAGACCAAAAGCTGGTTCTTTGAAAAGATCAACAAAATTGATAAACCATTGGCCAAACTGACAATAGAAAAACAGAAGAGGAAGCAGAT
>NW_004443943.1:6061247-6073162 GCF_000243295.1 Trichechus manatus latirostris
TGGCCCCTGGATTCTCTATCAGCCCAGAACTAAAACAATTTCTGAGGCCAACTCTTCAGACAGGGATTGGACTGGACTGTGGGACATAAAGTGATACTTGTGAGGAAGTGTGCCTCTTAGCTCAAGTAGATACAAGAGACTAAACTGGAAGCTTCTGTCCAGAGGTGAGATGGGAAGGCAGAGAGGGTTAGGAGCTGGTTGAATGGACACAGGGAATCAGGGATGGAAAGGAGTGTGCTGTTGCAGTACGGGAAGAGCAATCAGAGTCACATCACAATGTATGTATAAATTTTTATAAGTGAAAAAATTAAAAAAAAAAAAAGATTTACAGGCTTGGATATTCTATGGGGCAGTTCTACTCTGTCCTGTAGGGTTGCTATGAGTCAGAATCAACTCGATGACAACGGGTTTGTTTTTTTGGGTATTAGTTGAAGAGTTTCTCAAAAGCATCAATTGTTAGCTTCCCAATCATAAAATGAAATGGTAATTCTTACCCTCCCTATCTAGAACGGTGGTTGTGATCTAACACAGCGACTGAGATACAGCAGGCATTTTAAAAATGCTTATTTTATATTATTTTTCTTAGCTCAATTAACAAATTTGTTATGCATAAGTAATACTAATCCCCTCATTAGACTGCTAGAGATGCAAATGCACGGGTTTGATTAAAAAAAAAAAATCCTAGAAGGCACTGAGTCCTATATTATCTGGCTGGCATCAAAAGGCTCTACCAGCACGTGGCATGTTATAATTGAAAGAGCCCTCCAGTTACACAGCAGCTAATCAAGAAAGGGTGGATATTTCCAGTAACACAGTTGGGAAAAGAAAAATAACCCCTGACTACGGCATCCAAACAGGAGACCCTATGTTCCCAGTAGTGCCTGTTCCAATTGGAAATAAAGGAAAGAGCTATGAAAAGAACGTAAGTCTTCTGCATCACAGATAATGCATGTTTAGAAGAAACTGTTTATTACTTTACTCTTTTTTAAATATATGTAGAAGGAAGAAAAAAAGCTATTTACTTCTGCTTAAGAGTAGATATACTATATCTCTGTATTATTTTTCACTGTCTACCTTTGTCAGGAAGGCCATTGTGATTTATTTCCTGGAGAACAAGAATTTGTATGGTAACTGGTGAGGGAGTGAAAATTCACTCGGTTTAAGATCTGCCTGATTGACAGTTACAAAAACCAAAAACTGCTTGCAGATGTGGAAACACACATGGCATACTGTTTTTGCTGCCCAGGCACTACATGCCATACAGTACCCAGTCATCCTCAAATATTGATTTAATATTTAGACAAAGAAAATAATTTCTTCATGTGGCAAAAGGTCAAGTAATGCCTGAAGCTGTTGAAGACAACTTGGCAGCAAAATCCCTTGAAAAAGAAAGATTTTTTTTTTTTAAATAAAAAATGGACCATTTGCCTCTTCACTGAGAATTTTCAAGTTCACTTTGCTCAGCTAATATAAAGTTACCACTGATTTCCTGAAAATCCAAACACAATTTTAAAACCCTCAAATTATGACGACCAAGAAGTATCTCCAGTTCATTTCAGCAACAAGCTAAATGAGGAAAAATATTCCAGATTCCCCAAATCATAATAATTCCTCTTTATCCAGTTCACATACACAGGAAGCAGAAGCATTTATCGAGTTCATGTGGATATTTGGAAATATTAGCAATTGTGTTTAAAACAAAAATAAATTCAACTATGTCAGCATTTTAGAAATTTATAGCCAAAGACCGCAGTCAAAACATGCCAAAAATTTCATTCTAACCAGAAAGCATTTTCAAATTCCTCCAGAATGAACCTTTTTTATTATGATGATCACAGACTCTGAAGAGTTTAGTTGAATGCTGGATCCTAGATGGAAACAATGACCTAAAATCCTTGCCAACCGAGTAAGTCACAGAGAGGGGTGTTTGCTCCCCAACAGTTGCAGATGATTAGAGGCAGATAAATAATTAAATGCAGGCCTGGGTATGTGTTAAAATCTTCCTCATTTTTGTCTGGTACCCTGTGAAATTTAGGGGCAACAGCTACAGACTTTTCCCATGGATGGGAGTATAAGGCAAAGATCAATAAAAATGCCTTAAGAGATAGCTATTACTTGTGTTCTCATTTTACAGATAAGGGAACTGAGAGATTTAGAGAAAGGTGAAGTAACCTGTCCAAGGTTTCATATCTAGTAACGGGCTAAGCCAGGAGTCCAACATATATAGTTCTGCATCACGATACCATGTTCCTAACCATTATCCTTAACTAGAGTAAGAGATGCTCATAGCAGTAAAGAAACTATTTCCAAGATAATCAAGGCTAGTCAAGCATTCATTCTCAATGGCATCAACTGGAGCGGACAATTCTCAATTTAACTTATTCTGTTTTAGCTGAATCTCAGAAGTTGGGTAAGCAGCTCACTAAGAAAATAGCTCCAGTGACAGCATCAACAACAAACCATAGGAACATACTGACTTAATGGCATCATGATGACAATGTCTGGGGTCCTCAGGATCTTCCAAATGAGACTTCTTTCCTACCATCACCACCGCCACAGCATAAATCTTCACTGAAATTTGTTGTGGGCATTGTGTATGGGATTATTCCTCTAGTTTTAAGCCAGTATGTTCTCCAGTAAGCAGGAATGTAAGTATATAAGAATAAGGAGACGGGGAAAAGGAGAAGGATGATTTCTCATATATGAGAATCTGAAGAAACTGCACTGGCAGTGAAAAGAAGCATTAACCTCATCCATTCACACATCAACCCATTGATCCAGGCAATAACTTATGCTCCCTCATTCACACACTCAATCACAAAACGTTTTGAACACTTAAACTATGCACTAGGCACTGCCTAAATGTTGGTGATTGTTTCACAAAGTCCTGTTCTCAGTGATTCACGGAAATTAGAAGAATTACAACCATTTACAGAGTTTTGCTTATTTTAGCTACATCATGATTGTCTACATATTCTTCCTGCACATTAATACTTAGTGTTAAGTATTACTTAAGAAGCCATTTAAAAAAAAAAAAAAAAAACACTGCCGTGAGTCAATTCCAACTCACAGCGAACCTATAGGACAGAGTAGAACTGCCCGTAGGGTTTCCAAGACTGTAAATCTTTACGGAAGTAGACCGTTACATTTTCCTCCCAGAGAGCGGCTGATGAGTTCAAAACGCCAACCTTTCAATCAGCAGACAAGTGCTTAACCACTGTACCACGAGGGCTCCTTACAAGAAGCCATCAGCTGGTATTATTCAAACGTGCTCCTAAAGGAATACAAATCCAGTTTCTAAAGATTATATTTTAAATACAAAATATGATCCACTTTTTAACATAACCTTGTCATGAACTCCTTTGTAACTGTAGAGTATGAAAACCCTGTTTTAACTTAATTACGTGGTTAGATACTTTGGACACTTATTGCATTAAGCTATCTCAAAGAGAAGTAAATGCATAAAATAGAGCCAAAAAATGAGAATTTTAATCACGCATATATTAATTTGTAACTGTCCCATGGGAAATTTCATTTTCTCTTATAAAATTCAATTGGATTTTATAACCAAATTCCACTAAAGTTTGTTTCAAAGGTAAATGTATCATACTTCAAGGTAAATGTCAACATTAGTGAGACCAAGTTATAAAGCTCTGTACTAACATTTATGCTTACTTTGTAATCAATTACTTACAGTTCTAGAGCTACTTCTTCATATTTCCTCTATCTTCTACCCACACACATCCTCCTTCTCATCCTGGACTCTAAACTGTGTCAAGTTTTGGGAGGAAAAAGTTTCATTTTACATAACAACAGTCTGAAGATCTGATTTTCCTTGGAGTAAAAACCTTCCTTTGTACATAGATTAAAAAATACTTCCCATCAATGGAGCTATTCAACCTTAAGAAGCAACTGCAGAGTGCTCCGTGATAACATTGTTGCTGTTGTTAGGTGCTGTCCAGTTGGTTCCAACTCACAGTAACCCTGTGTACAACAGAACGAAACACTGCCCAGTCCTGCGCCATCCTCACAATCATTGCTATGCTTGAACCCACTGTTGCAGCCACTGTGTCAATCCACCTCATTCAAGGTCTTCCTCTTTCTCGCTGACCCTCTACTTTACCAAACATGATGTCCTCCAGGGACTGGTCCCTCCTGATAACATGTCCAAAGAATGTGAGACAAAGTCTCACCAGCCTTGCTTCTAAGGATCATTCTGGCTGTACTTTTTCCAAGACAGATTTGTTCGTTCTTCTGGCAGCCCATGGTATATTCAATATTCTTTGTCAACACTATAATTCAAAGGCATCAGTTCCTCAGTTTTCCTTATTCATTGTCCAGCTTTCACGTGCATATGAGGCAACTGATAACAGATATATATATTTTTTAAGATGATCACCAAAAATGTAGGAGGCCAATTCCAGTCACTCCAAAGGAAAATGCAACTAACTGACTTCTTTTCAATGTGTAATAGATACAGGATTGATTGTGGATGACCAGCCTATCTGTGCAGATGACATGTAATAAAAACACTACCTGCTGAAATCAGAAAGATTTAATCATGAAAGTACTCACAAATACACATGCATTACCTGAGTATACAATGTCAGTGCCAGGGTTCTATTCTAGAAAATCTAAGCACTGTGAAGAGGATGGACTACCTAGCTGAATGGACTGTAGGTGTAAATTCCAACTATGGCTCTGATAAACTGTATAAACATCTGCACATTTTTTCACCTGTTTCTGTACTTGCAAAACAAAGGTAAACCAGTTGCCCTTGAAGCAATTCAGATTCATGGTAACACCATGTGTGTCAGAGTAGAACTGTACTCCACAGGATTTTCAGTGGCTGATTTTTTGGAAGTAGATCACCAGGCCTTTCTTTTGAGGCATCTCTGAATGGACTTGCACCTCTAACCTTTCAGTTAGCAGCAGAGCATGTTAACCATTTGCACTATTCAGGGACTCCCAAACAAAGATAATACAGTTCACTTCACAGGATTGTTATTCTAAAGAGTGAGATGTTATAAAACGCATATGATCAAGTGCCAGCTCAGTGGTATTCAATAAATGACAACAGATTTTATTTTTATTAAAACAGGTTAAAAGACCAAAACAAAATGATTGTGGGTAACAATGTAGTTTCATCTGGATGAAAACAGAGATGCTTATCATTTAATCACACTTTTATTTACCATTCTTCTCATTCTATGATACAAAGACTTAATTTTCATACGAAGGGAGGAATTGGTCAGATTACTGAGCTGTCAGTCTAATTAAAACGGTATTATACAAGGGAAAGATTCTAACCCCTTTTGGGTATGACAGCGATAATGGCAGAACATTTTTAAATAGTTAATTTTTATAAGTAAAAATGGTGTTAACAATCAAAAAGTTTGTCTCGGCGTTCTCCAATTATAAAGGACATCTTGAATATATTACATGCACAACCAGTGCCCACATAGTTAAGAAACATTAATCAAAATAATAAGATATGTCTTCAATAACTGGCTTGATCGTTTAAAAAAAATAAACATTTTTTACTGCTGTTTAAAAAAAACATGATTTTGGGAAAACAGGAGCTTATAGGATGACTCCTCAGAAAGAAGCGTGTGTGGCAGTAAGACTAGTAATACTGGTTGTCTACTAAGTCTGGAGAGGCCTGCAAAGCATCTTGGGTCAGATGAGGTGACAGACTTACATTCTGAAAATTCAAGATGGTGAGCGGATTTATAAAGACAAAACAAGGAAACACACAACAAAAACCCTATGCTTCTTAAACTCTAAAAGTAGCTACTTCATTCAGCCTTCTGATATGATGTGTACACACTAGCAGTGAAATACATTTCCACACTGATCTTTTCCCTTCTTAAAGACTGGCGGGTGAAGAAGATAATTCCACAAACTAGGACTTAGTGTAGATGATCCACACTTTAAAGAAGCAGAAAGATGGACTAGAGTCAATATGGAGATACAGAGAGGACTTACTGTTTTAAAATGTTTGCTGAATTAGCATTTGGGCAGAGACTGAGGGTAGGACGTGCAGTAGTAGGGTGGGGATTGCCAAGAAGCAGAAAGCCTTTAGAAAAAAGAAGCAAGCTAAGCAAAACCTTCCTGCTGCCCTACCCATTTGTGGGCCACAAATGCATATATCTTATATGGTTGATGTCTGCAAGAGAACATTCAAAAGGAAAGGCTGTATTCCATGTAAGTATGTGTAATAGCAGGAAATTTAAATAAGGTAGAAATGATCAGGTAAAAGTCAACTAAAACCTACCTCCAGCGTGTTTCTAAAGAGGACTCCAGACTCCAACTGCAGATGGAGGGAGATTTAAGCAAATTTTATTTGCATTTGTTTATACCTGCATTATGCAGGTATTTGAGATCAAATCAGATACTGGGCAGTCAAAGGAGAGAAGATAGATAATCAAGATCTGCAGGTCAGGGTTCTTGAAGAAATGTGCAGGGACTCTATTAGCTTTTATCTCTTACACTTCTTCTCTGTAGGGGAAGCCCTCACCCCATGACGAATACCTGGAGGTGAAAGGAAATTCAAAGACAGTTGCTTGACTCATCAGGACAGGGACAGCCCATGGCATTAGGTAGACAAGTTCAGGAGACTGCCGTATTGTAAGTCAAAGACTACACATCCTGTAAGTGACCAACAGACCCTGCCTCTACAGCAACTGGTTCAGTGTCTGTTTAAGGGAAAGACAGGGCTGAGGATAAGTGACCATTCAGGAATGGAAGAAATGGCTGGGAGGATGGGGAACTGTCCCTGTAACCATGAGGAATCTAGTGCAAAGCTCTGGGCTAACACAGGATACAACTTCTGATGTTCTGGAACTGAAAGGTGACATGAGATGTACACTGGGGTGGAGGTGAGGCAAGCAGGCAGAGAGGTGGTTATATCAATTCTAACTTGTACTTGCTTATTTGTGTATTTACAAAATCACACACATACCACACACATACAATTCTTTCATCTAATCATCCTATTCAATTTTTATAAGAAGTATAACTTTATTTCCCCTTTGTAAACCATGAGATTATATAATGACTAGAAATTATGTAACTAGGAAGTTATGAAGTTCTTAGATTATATAACAGCTACGAATCAAGGATGCATTTATTTTCTTTCAACCTATGATGTAATTCTCACTGGAAAACATGCATAAGTTATGAGCTGTTTGCACATGTAACATTTGAAAACTTGCTGCAAAAGCACTGATCTGGTAAGGCTTTCTTCCATACATGAAATTCAACTACTAAAGGAACTTCAGCTTGGCTGCTGAAAGTCTTAAAATCACATCAAATTTAGTAAACTAGAGTCATATTGATGCTGTTTCCATCTTACTTGGTTTTAACTCATTAACAAGTTTCTTTTTGTTTGTTTAAAGGATCCAATTTAATTTTGCTGAACAATCCTAAAGCTGCTGAGAACTGCTTAATTATGAGACCAATTACACATCAGCAACCTACAAACCCAGCCCTAAATTAGACCTCATTACAATCCAGACCACTCAACCTCTAAGATCTCTAAGTTGTCATTTCCTTCTTTAGATACAACCTCCTATCAGCCCAACTGCTGAATATCCTCAGCTTTATATGTTCTCTGGGGTTATTATGGTTCCCAGCCTCCTGCCCTCTCTCTAGCTTCCCTGCTGGCTTTAATTTTCTCTGTGTCATCTCAACCCTAAGGCTGACCATTTCATCCTTTCATCAAATACCCTAAAACCCTCACTCCTCTGGCTTTCTGCCATACCCACCATACCCACCTTCTACCCTGCCATACCCACCTTCTACCCTGGGTAACCCCATGTCTACTTTCTCCATTTCTGAGTGACCAAAGAACTAAAAAAAAGACAAATTAACTGTCTTAAGAAGCTCAACTACAAATTCATACCATGCAGACCCAGTTGAATACTAAATTCAACTTCGCAGATTTCTTATTCATTCTACTGTATTTTCTATAAGCAGCTGTTCTGAACCTTTCCAGTTTCTTCAAGTCTCCAAGCCATCTGCCTATGCTCCCAGCAGATGATATTATCTCCAAATACGCTAACAGTTGTGGGAATTTACACTAAATTTTCTCCCCTTTACCTGAAATTTCTCATTATTTTCACTTTCCTTCTTTACTCCAAACTCAGGAAAATATGTTCAAACCAGTTTAACAAGCATTTATTCAGGATCTACTACAAACCAAGCACTATATTGAGCACATATACAGCAGAATCAATGGCCTCAGTCATTAAGTCAGCGGCCATACCTAGCAGAGTCTAATGAGTTCTGAAATAGGTTATTGCGCTATAATGAGCAAAGTGTCAGTGGGAGCAACAAGCCAGGACACCAGAGGGCTCTCAAGTTGAAGTGAACAGCTCACAGCTAGTTAATCCAGTCCCAACAGTTGTTATCTTAAATCTACCTCTGAAAGGGCCAGCTCCATCCTAAGCTCTGCCCTCGTAATTTATCTAGCTTCAATGTCTTTATATTTTCTCAGTCTAGATGTTCACTCAAGACTTTTATTCTTACAGCAAAACAAAACAATAAAATTAAAGTAAATCCATCTCACCTCAACTGATGTTCCAAGCAACCACTCCATCTTTTACCATTTTCTTTCATGGACACCAGTTGCTATCGAATCGATTCCGACTCATGACCATCCATGTGCGTCAGAGTAGATACTGTGTTCCGTGGGGTTTTCAGTGGCAGATTTTTTGGAAGTAGATTGTCAAGCCTTTCTTCCAAGGTAACTCTGGGTGGACCTGAACCTCCAAACTTTCAGTTAGCAGCCAAGCACATTAACCATTTGCACCCCTCAACGACTCCATAGGCACTCTTACATATTAGTTGCTGCTGCTTCTTTCCCTCGTCATTGTATTCTAGAGTCTACTCCTTATGAAACTGGTCTCTCAAAGTTCACTAATGAGTGATCTTTATTTTATGTTCCTTATAATGACATTTTCTACAATGGAGGTGAATCTTTTCAGATTAAAAAAAATGTTTCTAAAAGAATTCAAGTAAGTTTTACTATTTGATTACTTAATTTATATGACTGATGAGAACATTTGTTGTTGTTCGGAGCTGTCGAGTCTGTTCCAACTCATAGTACAACAGAACAAAACACTGCTTGGTCCTGCGCCATCCTCACAATCACTGCTATGTTTGAGCCAACTATTGCAGCCGCTCTATCAATCCAACTCATTAAGGATCTTCCTCTTTTTCACTGACCCCCTACTTTATCAAGCATGATGTCCTTCTCCAGGGACTGATACCTCCTGATAACATGTCCAAAGTACATGAGACAAAGTCTTGCCATCCTCGCTTCTAAGGAGCATTCTGGCTGTACTTCTTCCAAGAGAGACTTGTTCGTTCTTCTGGCAGTCTGTGGTATATTCAATAGTATACAGCGATAATACATATAGACTCTTTAAAACTTATTAAATGGTGAACAAACAATATATGTTTTAAATTCATTTCAACAGAATTAAGAATCTCTAATTAATGGACTTTAGAGGGGAAAAAATCGATAAACACTATTTTTTCCCTTCTAGAATAGAGTCCAATCTAGAACAGTGGCTAAGGAAAGCCAGGCTTTCATTTCCTAAGAGGATGTAATGGACAGGACCACTCCTTTGCAGGCATCTTTCAGTCATGCCTTAGTTCCAAATGCTGAAGAATTCAGGTATGATTGTTCTTCGAAACTGGATGGATTCACAGCTTCCTTCAGTTAGAAGCAATTTTTTGGCCATTTGCTATAAAACTCCAAAAGTGCTGAGTTTTAAAATATCTGGATGCTAATGTGATCATGAGGAAAAACAGGAAAAGAATGAAATCTTAACGGTTATTACCGCCAAGTAAATATTTCAGAATCCCCGCGGAGTACACTTAACAACTATATTGTTAGTAACAGAAATATTTTCCCTAACTTGGCTCAAGTCACTAACCATGACTTTCAGAAAAACACACAACAAGTTGACAGTAATGATCATAAACCTGAGTTCTTTCCCTGTGATTGATCATCAATGCTCTCTAACCTGGCAGGAACCACCTCAAAGCTGCCAATGGCCTGGGATTCCTAAACCACTCAGAGGATATCCAGGTGAGGAAGCTCAGTACTCTTGCCCTGCTCAAATGTCAAAATTCTCTTTTCCTGACCAGCTAAAATCATGGGTTTCCAGGCTCTTTTTCTATTGTTGCTTCTCTCCATAGTGTATATTTTTCTTTTTGTTGACAACAATCCTAATGTGCCTGGAAATGATTTCAAGTGCCTATGTTTCACTTGGGATCATTCTAATACTTTTGCAGATGGCCTGGAGAGTTTTTTTCCTCAAAACAAGTCATGAACTCTAAATCATTTTGCCATAGTTCTGCATTGATATTTTATATAAAATACACTTGAGATGACTACAATCATTTTTTCACTCGACAATACAGTCATTAATTAAGTTGAGAAAGGATGCTAACTCTACTTTCCCATGGCTTAATGATTATCCCAACCATCCAAGACACCCATCTTAGTTTTGGTTCCCCTAAAACAGACACTGAGACAAGCACTTGGGTGGACAGTTTATTCAGGAGGTGATCCCAGGGAGCTCAAGTTAGGAAGTGAAGGAAGTATGACTGAGAATAGAGGATAGTCAACAAAGGGAGTGATACGAGGCAGTCACTGCTGAGGTGTAATCCCTCCGGGGACATTCTGAGGCGACCATGAATAATGCATCTCAGAATTGTTCCACAGACAGAAGGCAAAAGTGGGACACTGGTTTTCTGATTCCAGTCCTTCACTGGTTGAAGGTTGCCCCTGGGAGAGTTCAATCACCAGCATCCTTCCCAGCACTTTCAGGCTGCTCTTCATCAAAGGGGTACAATCCCACAGTGCTGGACAAAGTGCTCAGGTAGAGAAGCAGAGCAACCCAGGCACTTGAAGTGGGAAACTGTCAGTCTGTGTGGGAAATGCCCACTGCAATTGCGGGAGAACTCAGAGGTGGTCCAAGAGCAAATCAACGGCATCTGTGATAGCAGCTAATCACCCAATTCCTTCCTTTTATCAAGTCACCATGTCCTGCTAATTCCCTTTTCAAGAAGTTTCTCTAATTCCACTGTCATCATATATGATCTACTATACTCACTTTCCAGCCTTTTTCTACAATAGCTATCAATTACCTCGTGAGACCACTTCCCACTCCAAAGCTTTCCACTGTCTAAGGATGGATGGAGTTCCCATGAGGTCATGGCCTCACTGATCTGCCCTACTTGTCCAACCTTGCTGGCCATCAACTCTTCCAAAATCTTCCTTTTTACCAAACAGCCTGCTTTTGTTCCTCTAACACACAATGATCCTTCTCAGCTTTGAGACTTTCACACACGGAATACCCCACACCCTCCCTTATTCAAATTCTATTTCATCCTTTTGAGACCTACACGAGGAACTATTAACTCCTAAGGAATATTTTCGTTGGCTGTGGCTTACAGTCCTCATCTCTTCCTCTAAACTACTCATGATGAACTCCCACTTTTAAAGATTTGTTTAGCTATTCCGGCAAAACGGAGCTCTAGGCAGAAGCACCACGCCGTCCCTCCAGAGCAAAGATCCGAAAAACTAAGCCAAACGGAGAATACAATAATCCTGAAACCCTAAAACATCAAATGAAGAGATAAAGAACTCAGCCAAGCACCAAATGGAGTGAGAAAACTGACAGAGACCGGAGAGCGAGGAGAGCTTCATGCAGAGGTCCCCCACCAGCTAACGCAGTACGGATCCACCATCTTGGACTCCTATCGGAGACCAGCAAATGGGGGTACGAGAAAGCAGACTCACGGAGCATCCAGCGGGAGACAAAACAACCGGGAATTTGCGGTGTGTGCTTTCCTACCCCCCACCCCCTTCGCCGCGGCTCAGCCTCCTCTGGTCC
>NW_004443943.1:6080840-6082216 GCF_000243295.1 Trichechus manatus latirostris
TATTTTGTTCTGTAAGCCTTCATCTTAAGTGAGAATAACAGCACAATTGGAAGAGCGTAGTCAATGTCACTGAACTGTGTATGTAGAAATTTTTGAAACGGTGTATCTATGGCTTTGTGTATTTTCACCAAAAAATAAAGGTTGAGAAGTTAGAGGGTTAATATGTTGTGGGGTTGTTAACCAATGTCATAAAACAACATCTGTAGTACTGTTTCATGAGAAACTATTTGTTCTGTAAGCCTTCACCTGAAGTACAATAAAATATTAAAAAAAAAAAAAGAAGATTTGTTTAAAGTGAGTAGGGCAGGAACCCCCAGTCAAACCCAAAGTATCCAAAGGGCAGATTGAAATCAACACTTCTTTCTAAATTCCCTTCAACACACACTACAGTGCTGCAGAAGAACCCACTAGCCAAAGACCACCAGGAACACACCTGTAGTCAAAGTGAACTTTCTTTAGCTCGCTGTAGCAAAGGACAGACACCACCAAAGGAACTGGGGTATCTTAAGAGGAAACTGGCAGAGCTTATAATATAATCTGGATTTGTTCTGAGCAAATTCAACGAGGGTTTAAGAAAGTGGAGGCTAGTTTTGGACTGAGAGTTTTCAGAAGCAGGGGCAATTCACTGATTGGGAAATTGAATCTAGAAGGTAGAGGATTAAAGATGGACTGGAGTTGGCAAAGAGGCAGTAGTCACTCATGTGACTCATAAGAGAATGTTTAATTACTTTTGTGGTTGCAGAGGGTCCTTGCCTTAGGACGTGGCTAAGGAGTAACCTTTCTGATTATTTCTATTCCGTGAGAGGTATGTGTTTAGGAGGGAACCATATTTACTCTCTCAAACGTTGCTCAAAAGATAACAGAATGACTTAAGTCATTGCTGAACTAATTTTGAATTTATGCTAAACCTAAACGAAAACGTAAAATTTAACTCTAAATTTATAACTTCCTATCTTAGTTTCTGGAGCCCTGGTGGTACAGTGGTTAAGCACTTGGCTGCCAACAAAAAGGTCAGCGGTTTGAACCCACCAGCTGCTCTGTGGGAGAAAGATGTAGCAGTCTGCTTTTGCAAAGATTACAGCCTTGGAAACCCTATGGGGCAGTTCTACTCTGTCTTATAGGGTCTCTATGAGTCAGAATCAACTTGATACTTGACAGCAATGAGTGTTGTTTTTTTTTTTTCCTCCCTTTGGTTTTTTAAATCTTAGTTTCCTAGTGTTGCTGTAACACAAATACCATACATAAGTGGTTTGAAAGAACAGAAATTTATTTCTCACAGTTCTGGAGGCTTAAAATCCAAATTAGGGTCATGGCCATGTCAATTCTTTCCTTGCTGGTAGTCCATTCCTTGTTTTTTTTTTTTTTTTTTTTTTTTT
>NW_004443943.1:6082316-6087789 GCF_000243295.1 Trichechus manatus latirostris
TTTTTTTTTTTTTTGTGATCTTCACATGGTATCTGTCTTCTTCCTTATATGGTTGCTTATCTCTGTGTCTATGCTGCTTTATATATATCAGAAGTGATTAGGTTTAGAACCCACTCTACACTGGTATGATCTCATCTGATTGATTGATTACATTAGATTAGACTGCATTGTGGAATGTGATTACATTAGATAACATCATATTATATTACATGCAAAAGCCAAGATTTTAATACATGTTTTAGAGAGACACAATTTAATCCATAACACTCCAACTTCCCAGCAGGCACCATGCACACAGAAGGGAATAAGACATGTTGGTCTTTGACATATGAGCATAAACTCACAATCCAGAAAGAAAAGCAAACATGTAGGCCAACATATAACAACAAAGCATGATAAGTGCCAAAAATGTAAGCATGCATAAGATAATGAGACAGCATGGGGGAAACAGTATTAAACTCCTGGAGGGGTAGGGTAAGCTCTCCAGGAAGACTTGTCATCTGAGATGAATGTATTCAGATGAATAGGAGTTGATCAGTTGGAAGAAGAAGGGTGGAGGATATCATTCTACAGCAGATAAAGCTGTAAACGTGTGAAATAACATAACATGTTGGGGAACCAAACATAAATCAACGTGGCCAGAAAAAGCGTTACTCAAAGCACTCAAGAATATTTTTTGCATAGACATTTAATGAATTTTCAAACTCTGACTACATGGATATTGCATTTTGTGGAAGGAGAGTGTTTATGTAACTTGCCTATAATGTAAAAATCAATTAGGCATTGGCCTAAGTAGAAAACATGGGAAGATTAGAATACTACATATCGATTTGACTGGGGGAGGAGGGACTGTTTACCTCAACTACTCATATCTTTGGTGGCTGAAAGTCCTCTTCCCTTTCCTCTCCCTCACTTTTCCTGGATTTGTGACTGCCAGCCAGGCAAGTGAAATCAATTCAGGACTTCCAGGCACTGTGACACATTTGAGAAGAGTGCAGGCCACACAGACAGAGAAAGCATGGTGCACGTCTGAAAAAGCACAGTGTGGAAGGTGGTTTTTGTTCTGTTAAACGAAATGAGTGCTGAAGAGGAAGTAAATCATACTCAAAACTACAGGCTTTTATTGATGGATCCCACTCTAGAAATGGAGATGGTGATGAAACAGAATGCAAGTCAACCCAAAATAACATATTTAAGTGTCCTTCACTTGAATATAAAACATTGAAAAAAATTTGAGTAACTTTTTCCACTAAAATAAAAAACCAAACCCTAATACGTGGAAACAGAGCCAAACAAATTACTGGATGTTCTTTGCATTACACCGAGAAAACTTAGGAATTCGATGACTCTTGTATAATATTATAACTATTCCTCATGCTTTGCCAAAAACAAGATTTTATATATATATACATATATACGTATATATATACACATGTATACACACATACATATATATACACATGTACACACATATATACACATACACACATATGTATGTATATGTGTGTGCATACATATAATCACACAAAATCAATACATATACTCACATACATACATGTGTTATTATAGAGAATATATATATTATATATAATATCCATGGTATTAACATTTAATAAAATTAATATTAAAGGCCTCTTCAGATAATATACTATGGAAATCCAATGCCCTAAAAGTTGATGCATTTATTTTTTACAGTCCTTCAAAAATTAACACATTCTTATTATTTAAAATGAATTTATTTCCTTCTAGCTTGGAATAGAAATGATCCATAAATTACTCACAAATTTTACAGTGAGATATGAGCACTTTATATAGTTATAATACAATTGGACAGAGACATAAGTAACCTTAAACTTGTGAATTTCAGATTTTAAAGTCTTCTTTTCATTAGAGGAAAGATGAACAACCCACTAGAATAATGTAGAAAGAATATGAACAAACAAAAGGTAAAAAATTCAAAACCAAACCCACTGCCATCAAGTTGATTTCGACTCATAGCGACCCTATACAAACAACTGTTCCATAAACAGATAAAAAATGCTCAACCTTTCTATTAATTAAGGAAGTGCAAATGACAGCATGGTTCTCTTCACCATTTAGCTTGGCTGAGGATGGGGAAGTGCAGTGTTGGCAAGATGGGAGGGAATAGTCGTCTCCCTTTCCAGAATCCAGTCCCTAGCTGGTGGGAGTGCAACAGCCATTTGCGGGGAAAAGGTAGAAATCCTCAAAAAAAAAAAAATTAAGCTGCTTATATCCTGTGGCCCAAGAATTATACTTGAAAGAATTTATGCAGCAGAAAAACTCATACAAGTAAAAAAATTAATTTGAAATTACAGAAAAAAGAGAAAACAACCCAAATGTTCATCAAAACAAATTTGCTGAAATACATCAGAATATATCCATTCCCACATACATGTAAAGGCATTTCATACAGTTACAAAAGAAATGGTATTAATATTTATGTGCTTATATGGAAGATGTCCTCTTGTTAATTTTTAAAAGCAAAAATCAAACTGAAGAAATGTGTGTGTAGAATGAGCCTGTTTTCATAAAGTAACAATATATAACTGTTTGCATACCCGTAACAGCCAAAAACATACATATGCTGTATTTTCATTTCAAGCAGGACTTATTTTGCTTGAAGTGTAATTTCTGGCACCAATACATAAAGGGAATGTAACTCCTCATTCCTGAAATCTCTTTAATATCTTTTGATAACAATGTCTATTAGAACCAAGGTTTGTAATAAGAATGTTGTACGCCACAAACCACGCTTTAATGGCATAAAAAGGACATTTTAAGAAATGAAGATGCCACTCTGATTTAACTTATTTTCTTTAGCTAATGAGAAAGGCCACATGGTAGCTCAGTAATACTTGCAACCTTAAAAAGGCTTCATGAAAATAATTTAATTGCTACTGACAAGCATAAGAGATGTCACTGAATTCTGTCCAGCAACACTGTGATTGACACAGCAGAAAAAAGCCAGGGAGAGACCACACATTGTTTCCAAAACCATTAAAATTATGACGTCCATCTCCAGGCCAAGAAAGGGGCTTTCAGCACTATTGTGGTGTTCAAATATGGTCATGAGCCTTAGGAACTGCCACAGTTATCACAACTACACATTCCAGCAGAGAGGAACTGAAGACACAGGCAGCAAGATCTCAGAGGCCAACTGGTCCGTCCCCCAGCACTGAAGCTAGTAGTATAATGTAAAACACTGGTTGAGATCATAAGAGGTTGAAGTTGCATGATTATATAATTCAAAATTGATGGTAAACTAGCTTTTAAAATGTGTAGACTTACCATCCTACCATGTCTTATCTTTTTACTAAGATTCTGTTAGTTTACCTATCTTGTCATATGTATATAATCTTCCTTCGGTAGTTACTAATATAGATAAACAATTCTGTTGTAAATGCTGCAAAAAGGAAGCCAGGTAAACCATGCACCAGGCTTCCTGAAATGTGCTAGTAAGAATCTCAGTGCTATGCAGAAGCAGTTCCCTGATATTAAGCCTGCTCCTCTAGATCAGTATTCCTCCACCTCTGTACTACTGACACTTTGCGCTGGATAATTCTTTGTTGTGGCGAGCTACCCTGTGCACTGCAGAATGTTTAGCAGCATCGCCGACTTGTACCCACCAATGCCAGTAACATCCCACCTCAGCTGTGACAAAAATATCTCCAGACATTACTAAATGTCTCCCCAGAGGACAAAATCACCTCAGGGTTGAGAACCACTGCTTCAGCTAAAAGTATATAAATCCCAGTGAAACCATCAATGGGTCTCAAAAAAGGAGACAAGGACAGAAAGATAACGTGAAAAGCACAAAGAAAAATAAAAATGAATCTAGGTTAAATTTTTTTTTTTTTTAAGATAGACATCCAGCAAGCTTTACAAATCTGGGTAAGGAGTTACCCAGAATGACCTTTTTTCTTGATGAAGATACTCAAGAAACACAGTCTAAGTTTGAGTTTTCTTAAATAAATGTGTTGGTGAATCTTCATTCCTTAGTGACCAAACACTCATCATAAGCACCTATGTTCATGATGATGGAATGGAGAGAAATATCTCGAACTTTGAAATCTAGGTTTATCCTAACTCCAACACGCAAAACTGTGTGACTCTGAATAGGTTAGATCATCTCTCTGCGTCAGTTATTAATACGTAGAATAGGGATAATAATACTTTATGTGGGTTATGGTAAGGATTAAAAGAGGTAACTCAGGTCACATACCTAGTACATGCCTATTACAGGGTACCAAAAAAAAAAAACCAAACGTATTGCCGTCAAGTCGATTCCGACTCATAGTGAACCTACAGGACAGAGTAAAACTGCCCCATAGGCTTTCCAAGGAGCAGCTAGTGGATTCCAACTGCCAACCTCTTGGTTAGCAGCCAAACTCAACTACTGTGCACCAGGGATCCACCAGGGATCCTATTACAGGGTGTTGTTGTTTGGTGCCATCCAGTCATTTCTGACTCATAGCAACCCTATGTACAACAGAACAAAACACTATCTGCTCCTGTGCCGTCCTCACAATCGTTGTTGTGCTTAAGCCCATTGTTGCAGCCACTGTGTCAATCTGTCATTGAGGGTCTTCCTCTCTTTTGCTGACCCTGTACTTTGCCAAGCATAATGTCCTTCTCTAGGGACTGATCCCTCCTGACAACATGTCCAAACTATGTGAGACATAGTCTCATCATCCTTGCTTCTAAGAAGCATTCTGGCTGTACTTCTTTCAAGATAGATTTGTTCTTTCTTTTGGCAGTCCATGGTATAGTCAATATTCTTTGCTAACACTGCATTTCAAAGGCTTCAATTCTTCTTCGGTCTTTCGTATTCATCGTCCAGCATATGAGATGACTGAAAACACCATGGCTTGGATCAGGTGCACTTTAGTCTTCAAGGTGACATCTTTGCTTTTCAACACTTTAAATAGGTCTTTTGCCACAGATTTATCCAATGCAATGTGTCTTTTGATTTCTTGACTGCTGCTTCCATGGGTGTTCATTGTAGATCCAAGTAAAATGAAATTCTTGACAACTTCAATCTTTTCCCCATTTATCACGATATTGCTTATTGGTCCACTTGTGAGGGTTTTTGTTTTCTTTATGTTGAGGTATAATGCATACTGACGGCTGTAGTCTTTGATCTTCATCAGTAAGGCTTCAAGTCCTCTTCACTTTCAGCAAGCAAGGTTGTATTATCTGCGTATCACAGGTTGGAGTCTTCCTCCAATCCTGATGCCCCGTTCTTCTTGATATAGTCCAGCTCCTCAGATTATTTGCTCAGCATACAGACTGAATAGGTATGGTGAAAGGATACAGACCTGACGCATACCTTTCCTGACTTTAAACCACACAGTATCCCCTTGTTCTGTTCAAACGACTGCCTCTTGATCTATGTACAGGTTCCTCATGAGCACAATTAAGTGTTCTGGAATTCCCATTCTTTGCAATGTTA
>NW_004443943.1:6089289-6097467 GCF_000243295.1 Trichechus manatus latirostris
AATGTAGAACATTGTCTTTATAAACTGTGTTATACCAATTGAGCTAGATGTTCCCTGAGACCATGGTCCCCACAGCCCTGTTCTTCCCTTTTGGTTTTCCATCTCCAGGTCTTTGCACGTGTCATTATGATACTTTGCCTTCTCGAGCTGCCCTTTGAAATCTTCTGTTCAGTTCTTTTACTTCATTTTTTCCTTTTGCTTTAGCTACTCGACTTTCAAGAGCAAGTTTCAGAATCTCTTCTGATAACCATTTTGGTCTTTTCTTTCTTTCCTGTCTTTTTAATGACCTCTTGCTTTCTTCATGTATGATGTCCTTGAGATCATTCCACAACTTGTCTGGTCTTCGGTCACTAGTGTTCAATGTGTCAAATCTATTCTTGAGATGGTCTCTAAATTCAGGTGGGATGTACTCAAGGTTGTACTTCGGCTCTCATTGACTTGTTCTAATTTTCTTCAACTTCAACTTGAATGTGCATATGATCAATTGATGGTCTGTTCCATAGTCAGCCCCTGGCCTTGTTCTGACTGATGATACTGAGCTTTTCCATCGTCTCTTTCCATAGATGTAGTCAATTTGATTCCTGTGTATTCCATCTGGTGAGGTCCATGTGTATAGTCCACATTTATGTTGGTGAAAAAAGTTATTTGCAATGAAGTAGTCATTGGTCTTGCAAAATTCTATCACGCGATCTCTGGCATAGTTTCTATCACCAAGGCCATATTTTCCAACTACTGATTCTTCGTTTCCAACT
This sequence comes from Trichechus manatus latirostris, assembly GCF_000243295.1. NCBI lineage: Eukaryota > Metazoa > Chordata > Mammalia > Sirenia > Trichechidae > Trichechus > Trichechus manatus. The sequence continues at coordinate 6,090,042 of NW_004443943.1, forward strand.
TTTGCATTCCACTCACCAGTAATTATCAGTATATCCTGACTGCGTGTTCGATCGATTTCAGACTGCAGAAGTTGGTAAAAATCTTCAATTTCTTCATCTTTGGCCTTAGTGTTTGGTGCATAAATCTGAATAATAGTCATATTAACTGGTCTTCCTTGTAGGTGTATGGATATTATCATATCACTGACAGTGTTGTACTTCAGGATAGATCTTGAAATGTTCTTTTTGATGATGAATGTGACGCCGTTCTTCTTCAAGCTGTCATTCCTGGCATAGTAGAGCATATGACTGTCTGATTCAAAATGGCCAATACCAATCCATTTCAGCTCATTAATGCCTAGGATATCAATGTTTATGCATTCCATTTCATTTTTGACGACTTCCAATTATCCTAGATTATATACTTCATACATTCCACATTCTGATTATTAATGGATGTTTGTAGCTGTTTCTTCTCATTTTGAGTCGTGCCGCATCAGCAAATGAAGGTTCTGAAAGCTTTAAGGTCAACTCTAGTTTGAGGAAGCAGCTCTTCCCCAGTAGAATTTTAAGCATCTTCCAATCTGAGGGGCTTATCTTCCAGCATTATATCAGACAAAGTTCTGCTGCTATTCATAAGGTTTTCACTGGCTAATTCTTTTCAGAAGTAGACCGCTGGGTCTTTCTTCCTAGTCTTTCTTAGTCTGGAAGCTCAGCTGAAACCTGTCCGCCATGGGTGACCCTGCTGGTATTTGAATACTGGTGGCATAGCTTCTAGCATCACAGCAACATGCAAGCCCCCACAGTATGACAAACTGACAGATGAGTGAGGGTATTACAGACTAGGCAAATAATATGTTCTCCCTTCCTCCTCAAAGGGTTTAAGAGAGGAAAGAAGAGCTGTGGATGGAAAGGATCCTTGGATGGCATCTTCCTCACTAAAGGCAAGGATGCTTGAAAGTATCTGTTAAGGAACCAGAAGTCTGAGGGAGAAGGATGTCTCCCAACGATGGAGACAGCAGTGGTCACAGAGACAGGTAAGCTAAGAAAGACTAAGAGCTGGCTCCGTTCACTTTCAGGTGAATAACAGGATGTGCTTTACTATTTAATTTAGCCATCTTTCTCACTTACTTTTACTTTTTCAATTACTTTCTCACCTATCCATTCCACTCCCAATTTGTTTCCTTACTAAGTTAATGAAAAATATCTTTTAAGAAAAACACCAGATGTATTTTCTTGTCTCAGGTTTGTGAGGGAAATGGAAACATTAAGACCATTTTCCTCTCCGGGCTTGGTATAGGAGGGAGAGAAAAAAGAGGTCAGAATCAGCAGCTAGCTTGCGGCAGTTACAAGATGAGCTTGAGGCCTCCACAAGGGAAGGCAGAGAAACCAGCTGCAGATCAAGAAATGAACCCAAGCTCAGGTCCTGAGTCCTAATAATGGGTCATGTAGCCTGAATCATCTCACCCACAAAATGATGTGCGCATGTATGTGTGTGTGAGAGCACACGTATTCAAGAAGGAGCTCAAATTTACACTTTTGGCACTATCTACAAATGTGGTTAATCATATACAAAGAGATATACTGACAAATTAAATATTTAAAATATGCATTATTTTATAATCCTTGTATTGTTTAAGTATACTGGGAGCTTCGTGAACTAGCAATGGTCCAAGTCTCCGTCCTCCTCTGAGAGGGCAGAGTCAGACCGTGCTCTCTCTAACCAGACAGACTATTAGTACGCAGCATACAGTTTATCCAAAACTTTGGTCAAATTCCTATTCTTGGACCCAAATAGCATTTACCAATTGATAATCAGTCACATTAAAAATATATGCAAAAAATGTTAAGTACAAAATCTTCCTGCCCAGCAGAACTACACTGGTCCCCAAGTAGGTCATAGAAGCTACTCTCAAAGATTTGAAACAAAAACCAAAAACCGTCCAAGCAATTTATAACATATTCTAGGCTTATTTTCCTTCCGAATCTATCTTCTAGATGTTGTTTAGGTTAATGACAAATCAAAAGGTCTCTTTCTATGGAGATAACATATGAAGAAATGAAATATTAAGTTAAAATTCAGAGGCAAAAAAATGTTTAACTGTTTTTAACTGTTAAGTCTAACACCCCCTGAAAAGTGTTACCTATAAAAGTAGGGAGGTGCTAACCTTAGCTTACCTCCATGTCCACAGAATTTCCATAGGTAACAGACTGAAACATGAAATTGGGCTGATTGTGATCAGCTATGCCTGGCAATCGCCAAAGGGAAACCACATCAGAGAATACCCTAGAACAAGGAAAGGAATCAGGAGAGGTATTTTCTCACCCATGCGTGGGTGAGGAAAGGCATGAAGAGTATACTGATTAGGATTTGGGGCTCTGGAAACATAGAGACCTGAGTTCAAGTCTGGAATCTGCCACTTACTAACTGTATCCCCCTGGGCAAGTTATTTTATCTTCATGTGCCTTAGTTTCTTCATCTGTAAAATGACAACACCACCTTGTAACTCATAGGGTTGCTCTGATAATTAAATAAGATATATATGCAAGATACTCAGCATAGGGCCTGGCTCCAGGAAGTCTCAATAAATATAGTACTCATTATTATTATTCATATAGCAATTACATAACTAAATATTAATGAAAACCACCACCATCAAAACAACTCTAGTCCAGACGCCACTAGGATGCTGGGTCTTTCTACATCTCATTTACAAGTCTATCAAGAAGCACACCAGAGTTCCACTTACTCAGTGTACAATGAACGACAACAATCAGGTCATTTCCCCTAAGTTTCCTTCCACTTCCCTCTCCAGGACTACTTAGAACCACTAAAAGGAAAGTTAGCCACGTGAGCATCAGCCACAGTCACGTTCCACATTCGTTCACTTAGTAGATCTATAGGAAAGAGATGATGAGTCATTGTTTTTCATAACAGTGAAACACTACTCATCTGTGAAGACTGTGAGTCAATTTTTTTCCTACACAGCACATGTTAGGGATATACCACGTTTCCATCTGTATTAGTGGTTCTACTATAACTATGATGTGAGTTTCAGGGGGAGAGGGATCAGGCAATCAAGAAATATTTACTAAATGCTGACTATATGCTGGTTACAGTAATAGGGACACAGTGATGAATAAAACATTGTGTTCTTTACCCTTTGGGGAAATTGATCATCTAGCAATGTGTTCTATCACCCATTTTATAACATAACCTAGAAATATATGTGTATGTTTATATACCTATACATTAACAGTGATGTATATGCCCGAAAGTTTCATAAAACAATACCCTTACACTCTGATGTTTTCTTTTCTGATCTAGTGTTTTTTACATGCTGGTTGTGACCCACTAAATTACTTTTTGACACACTAAAGGTTCACAACCAACCACTGGAAACACACTGGTCCACCATGCCCTGCCATGCCTTTTCTCCGCCCTGTGCCCTTTGAGCACTACTATGTTAAAGGCCTCAACCAGTCCAACGTGACTATCCAACAAAAGTACAGGTATACTCAACAAAATATTTTCCCTGGAAAAAATAAAGTGAAGAGTCTACAGTTTTTCTCATGCTAAGATTTTCTACTAGATATTTGCTTATTCTGATGGAATGCAACCAAAAATACTAAAACCTCATGGAATGTTGATGATTCCCTTGTTTATTCTGGGAGGAAGAGAATGGCCCAACTCAGTGCCAAATAACCTCCAAAGCAGGATACTTCAAGCAATCCAATCAACACTTCATCCCTGCTCATCCTGGGATATCCTAAGTTGTCATATGCGGAACTCTTGCAGAGATCAGTTTCTATCACTTAGTTTAACTCTGCAGGACAACTCCTTCTCTAAACAAAAGACAACAAAGCTTCATTAATGCTGACCTCATTTATTTGGAATTTGGCACAAAATTTTTAAACAATTTTTACCCACATTTACCTTTTCCAGTCTAATAAGAAAGAGATTAATGAGCAAAGTAAGAGCAAGAAGAAGACTTTTAGAAAAGTGCTTACCTTATTTAAGAGAACAAACTTGTCTAGCATCGTGGAGCTCACAGCACAGTCATACCAGCATGATAAATTCTCATTACAAATCATTCTTATCTATTTGTTAAGGCAGGTTTGGCAGGATTTCTATTTGGCAAAACAGTTGAATTTGTTCAAGATGCTATTTGTACTTTAATGAAGCTGAATTTATTTTCAAATAAGGCTGTGATTCAGGATAGCATATTCAGCTCTTTGATGAGTCCCTGAAGTTATTCTATATTAATAAGGTTTTATAGTATTAAATACCTTAATCCTTAAACACTGGTCTCACAAGCACAAACCTCAGATTTTTCTGTGTAGACTGTTCTAGCATTTGCCTCCAAGAGTTGGAAAGAGTTTCATTTTCTTCCACTCAAAATAAATTTATGTTATACAGAAGAAGTATTAAGTACTGCTTTACTTTTCTTGGAGCCCTGGTGCCACAGTGGTTAAGAGCTATGGCTCCTAACCAAAAGGCTGGAAGCTCAAATCCACCAGCTGCTCCTTAGAAACCCTATGGGGCAGTTCTACTCCTACAGGGTTGCTATGAGTCAGAATTGAATCGACAGCAACAGGTTTTCTTTTTGGTTTTACTTTTCTTAATCATGACCCCCTAGTAAGAGTCATCTATTTAAATAACCATTATATTGTACATTAAATTCTTGGTTCTTTCTGGTTCTAATGAGGATTGAACCCTCCAATAATTACAAATACTCTAGGGATTTTTTTAAAATTCTACAATACCTCGGTTTATATCAGCAAAACATGCACTTCCCCAAAATGCGCTTCTCTGTTTACTAAATGGAAATGTTTCTATTACATCTTTTTCACTATAATCTATCTAGAATATGGTTAAAGAACAGCAAAGCGGAGTGGGAAGGATGAGAAGGGTGGAAAACGGAGGAAGGAAGTAGACAGAAAGGACAGATAGCAGTTGGTAGCTGACCCAAAATTATATTTAACATAGGCACAGACCAATGAGGTCATTATCATGCTAAAAGTATTCCTGGTACTTGACCATAAAGATGACAGAAACTTTAGATTAAAGAATCCATAAAAGCGCAGTTCTTCAGATACCACGATGGACATTATCTAGGAAAAGTGACTGTTGAAGGACCTTGCTTGTTATCAATAGTGGTCATTATCCATTGCCTTTTGAATACATGGAGCCATGGTGGCACAGTGGTTAAAAGCTTGGCTGCTAACCAAAAAGCTGGCAGTTTGAATCCACCAGCCACTCCCTGGAAACCCTATGGGGCAGTTCTACTCTGTCCTAAAGGGTAGCTATGAGTCAGAACTGACTCATTGCCAATGGGTTTGGTTTTTTTAATACATGGTCTTCTTAGTGACTAACTCATGATATTTCCCTGTCAGAGAGTGAGATTTGTGCTTCTCAAACTCAGGTTGACGGTAAGAACCACTGAGGAACCGCTAAATATATGGGTTCCCAGTCCCACTCCAGATCTACTGGACTAGAATCTCTAGAGAAGAATCTGAATTTTCTAACTGATGGCCAATTCAGTCTGTTACTTTTTGTCTTTCTGCCAAGCACCATTCTACCAGCATTTCAACCAAATGAACCATCAGCTGCTCTGATAAAGGATTGATTGCTTAAAAAATAAAGTATGGACAGGGCTACTAGATGTTAATTTGAAAAACCAGGGCTTCAAACTAGTTCATCCCAGCCAATGCTAATGATTCCACCCCAGATATACTGAATCAGAATTTACATTTAAAGAAAATCCCCAGGTGATTCTTACGTATAACTTCCTGGGAATGTGTTAGAAATTCACATTCTCAGCAGGAGTTCAAAACCGGAATGAGCATGTTTGAAGTCATGCAAAAAACACAGGACTAAATTTCAATAAGGCAAAGAAGGAGGCAGATTATAGTAACAAATAGCCATGAAAAATGTTTGTGCAGGCTCCACACACACTGTAGAAACCAGAAAGTGAAATTAAACGCAAACCCATGGCTACCCTTTCTCTCCAGCACAGTTTGGGGATAATCTGTAAATTCCAAATCTTCACATCATCCTGGGATTTAGGATTTAATAATCATCCAAAACATAGCATGACTCTGTAAATACACTTACTTTCTTGGTTTCTTGAAAAGTAATAGCTTGGAATGAGGAAGGCTTAAACTAGAGGCCAACAACTCTTTCGTCTACAATACTCAGGGGGCAGGAGGATGGACACATCAGATGAAACAGCAAATAATTACCCTCTACAATTCCTCCTGCAATTTTCATTTCACTTTTACCAAATACAACTTATATTAAAACAAACTTCATCTTTGAATTAAACCTCTAAAAAAATTAAACATTATATATATATATATACACAAAATAAATCAGAGATGTTAGTCAAGAACTGATTCAGCAGTGTGTGTTTAAGTAATAAGAGCAACTCAAGTACACTCTGAACAATAAATTCCTCTGAGGCAAACTTTTGACTCTTTCTCTGTTCCTTGCTCTCTCTTTCTCTCGGCACGTTCTGTTCGTCGTACAGTGCTGTGTACATTCACAGCACTTCATAAATAAAATAAAATGTCTGTAGACCTTGGCCTGGCGGTATCAATTCTTAGGCACAATTCCAAAGGTTAACTTCAACTGTGTTGAAATTATAAGACGTCGCCCTCAAATGTACTGCTGAAATATTCTTATATTCAAAACAACATGTACAATAAAAATGTGGAATATTATTTGACCATTCTGAATGGGTTGTCAATAACAAAAGACTAATCTAAAAGTATTAACCTAATGTATTTCACAAGCAAGCCATATTCCTCTCCATATTATTTAAAATCTCTAAAGTTGCAACTATTATTTTGAGTAAAAAAAATTAATTATCAATTTTTCATGATAACGAGGAAAAAAACACCATGGCATGGATAATGCAAGAAAACAAGCCATCCAAAATTATCTGGGATTGTTTTAATATTAAGGTTTCCCTGGGGGTTTGCTTTGAGAACTGACCCAATCACGTTCTTATTAAGTTAATATTGAAGCCCATGTTCATTCTTCAAGTAAAAGTAACTGACACTAGGGAAAGAAGATCCATTGTATGTTCAAGATAATTTATTCAAGTAGCAGGCCAGGGATTTTCAAATGGCCCCAGACAACCAAATAGATAAATACTCTACTAATGGCATTTTCTTCTTCTGCATAATGGGCATAAAACCTCCCCCACAAACCACAACAGTTATTGAAGAAGATTAATTAAGAATACATGCTATTGGTGTGAGTTCCGGCAAAATGGTGCTCTAGGCAGAAGCACCACACCATCCCTCAACAGCAAAGATCCGAAAAACTAACCCAAACAGAGAATACAACAATCCTGAAATCCAAAAACATCAAATGAAGAGATAAAGAACTCAGCCAAGCACCAAATGGAGTGAGAAAACTGACAGAGAACGGAGAGCG
>NW_004443943.1:6103942-6108428 GCF_000243295.1 Trichechus manatus latirostris
AAAAAAAAAGGTTGAGAAGTTAGAGGGTTAATAGGTTGTGGGGTTGTTAACCACTGTCATAAAACTACATGTGTACTACTGTTTCATGAGAAACTATTTGTTCTGTAAGCCTTCACCTGAAGTACAAAAAAAGAAAAAAAAAAAAGAAAAAAAACACATGCTATTACACTTAGCAAATGCAAGGTTGTCCAAAGATAAGGAATTACATTTGGAAATTCAAGATGTCCTCTTGTGACTGTTTACCAATTCCTCGCCACCATGACCACAAACCAGAAGGTAACAAGATCAGTTTTTGTAGAATTCCAGTCAATCAAATTTAACAACACTGAAGAGAGTCACAACAATAACTGTAAAAAGAACTTACATCCTATTGGATGAGTAAGAAACCAATCTGGACTAAAATGAGAAAGGAAATTGAGAAATCCTGCAGTGTTTCGTATCATTAGCAATAAAAATCATATGGGAAGAAGACAGAAAATATGTAACTAAACAGCCACGACAAAAAAAAAGCTGAGCACAAAGGATAATGCCCAGCTTGCATAATCATTGTGTTTTTAATTGTTTGATGGCATTTGTTGTTATCTTCTGACAACTACATGCATCTGTACTATATTTAATGGAATATACTCAACAAAATTTGTTGAGACTAAGGTCATACTTTAAAAAGAAAAACTATCCATAAAAATATATACTGGCAACTTACATTTGAAAATACTAAGTAATCTGAGAAGAAAACAAAGGGTGCCTATACTTGTATTTCCGACTATCCACACATAGATAGTGTCTTCTAGGATAAGGCAAAGAAAAGCCCAGGCAAGGAAAATACTCGGCCTGAAATGGAATCTGGCAGGTTCTTTGCTCTGCAGTAGAGGAAGAGAAGAAGTACTCAAGGGAGAAAATCTAAGTCTTCTTATCACAGTGGAGGGGAAAAAAAAAGCAGCTATTAAATCTGTGTGGGACCTAAACAAGAACCTTAAAGTGTAAACAACAGGAACTGATGTGCTGAAAACATGTTATAACATGTAGATAGTTACCCATGACTCATGGCCACTGAGTCAATGGTTACCCTTGCAATCAAGGTTGCTATGATATCCTTTATAAAAATTATAATATTAACCTTTAAAAACAAATTTTTTCCATAGTTGGATAAAAAGACATAATTAATTATGATAATGCTCCCAAAATATTGCTATTTGACCAATATTTTGGGACAAGTATGATAAGAATAAAGGTTGACTTTTGTCCCTGCAAACGTGCAGTAGTTCCACAACCTCATTTATCAAAACCACCAATGTCTCCATCCTTCACAATTTACCTTTCTTGGATTTGGCTCCAATCTTCAATTTTGATGGCCAAGCAATCTGCGTGTTTGTTTCCTCCATGATCTGTAACAAAAATCAAGAAATAGTGACTCAATTAAGAACTTGTATTTACAGATAAGATTTTTTTTTTTTTTTTTAAAAAAAAATATATTTTTTCAAGTCTCTGGTCTCATGTTGACAAAACAAAATGATCTCATTTTAAAACAATGCAAAAAAAATTAGCGGGAAATAAGAAGCACTTTTATAAGCTTTTAGTCTATTAGAAATATTCAAGTATCTTTTGTGACTCCCCGTGTTCCCCTCTGTGATGCTCCAAAATTTCAGCACAGAGACAACAAGACCAAAAAGTACATGAACAAGTAATTAACACAACCCAATGCCAGAACTTTCAGAAATGCTTGCGCTGAATAAAATTCCCCAAGACAATCGCCAACAAATTGCAACACACCAAGCATGATCCTTCTAATACAAAACTATGTAAGTTAGGCCATACTAAATGAAGTTTTTTTTTTTCTCATGGAAAGAAAACACTTGCTTTGGACACATTTGTATTTCATTAAAACTGATGAAAATCCTCTAAACACGACATCACGTTGTAAAGCTGCATTCCCCATCATCCTTCGCCTGGTCCAAAATGCCATTTTTGCCACAGTTCCTTCCTGCTTACACAAGCAGCCAACACTGGCCAGGAAGACTTGAACCCATATGTGCCCGAGGTGCAAGAACAAGGGAGGGAAGCAACAAAAGCAAAGCAAAAGGGAGTGGACAGTAACTAGGGAAAGAAAAAAATAAGTAACCAAAAAAAGTTTATCCTTTGTTTTTCTCTAACTTTATCACATGAATTACACTGGATTAATGCTTACTTTTGTAACATGAATATAGAATTAACTAAACAAATTAACAGAGTAAACAACTAAAATTAACAGACAAATAACAGCAACTACCGTTCATTAACACTTGAATTAGGGTAGGATAATATTTATTTTTTAATCTGGATTTAGAGTTAACGAAACAAATTAATGATGAAGACAACTACATACTTAACAGTGCAATTAATAATAAGTACCTTTTCCCCCTCAGTACTGGCTATGTACTGGGCACAAGACTAAATGGTTAACATGTGTCATGCTTCATTTACTTCTCTTTATCATAGCAAGGGCTGTCAGCAGATGTTTCAAATTGGCAGCCCACAGATGCATTCTGTCTACCCATCATAAGGCTTTTTAAAGCCTGAGCCAACATTTTAAAATCTGGGAATTTCACATAAAAATTCAGATTTCTGGTTCTCTTGAAAACTTGGCAGATTTAGCACCTGGAGCCCACATTCCCACATGGAGAGACTTGGCTGGCACTGCGGAACAGCTGCCCCCTTTTGTCAGGCAGGCAGACCCCCACTGTGTCTCTGACACTGGTCCAGAGCCATTTGCCATTACCATCACCGCATCTGCACTGCTCACTTGCCATTTATCATGGTGCTTGCATGGCTGATTTTCTTAGAGGACTTCTCCATACCCATGTCGCCCTCTGTTGCAGCCACTGGCCTCCCAAAAGCAGGCCCAACAGGCTCCCCTTTCAGGGTTGTGCATTTGCTGTTCTTTTCTCCCCAGACCTTCCTATCCCGGCTCCCTCTCATGGTCAGATCTCTGCTGAAATGCCACCTTCTCCAAGTCACCTTCCCTTTTCACTCTTGCACCAAACCCCAACTTGAATTATTCTCTCCCAACTCACTGCATTTATTCCCTCCTAACCCCTCCCTTATCACAAACTGAAAATCTGTTCTATGCTTACTTGTTTATAATGTTTCTGAAAAAACAGTAAGTTCTCTGTGGGCAAGGATTAAATATTGCTCAGCATGTGTCAAGCACTGGATAAATACGTGGTAAATGAATCCTCACCACACCCTTATGAAGTAGGTTTCTTTATGCCCATTTCACAGATGATAATGCTGATGCCCACAGAGGTTAAGTAGCTCATCCCTCATATAGCTAGGAAGCAGGAGAGCTAAGATTAAAACCCCCAGACTGCCTCCAAAGCCTGTGCTTTAACCACCATACTGTACTAGACAAAGAGACTCTATCATTTTAAAACATGGATATATATATTTGAAAATATGCTTCAGTATTTTAGCATATTGACTGTTTTTAACATCCAGAAATATTTTTCATAAATTTACTTAGGTGCCATAAATGCCAGGAGCCACATTATGAGTAACACACAATTCCTGGAATCAATGAGCTTAGTCAAGTTGGAGACACAGACCAACACACAAAGTATCTGCCTGACAATGGGCTGAGTCACAGGATCAGCTCACAGCTTGGGTCACTGTCCCTACCTTGAAGGTGAGAGTGGGGGTGAAGGTTTAAAGGCTTCCCAAAGCTATAATCTATAAAATAATACCAGTCCTGAAGACCAAGTAAAAGCTTATCTGTGAGTTCCTTAGTCACTAAAGGAGGGAAGGAGGACCCAATAAGCAAGGACTTCTCATTGTTCACATTTCATCAGCTTATTAGGTCTAGCTACTGTTGCTGTAGGTACCGTGAAGTCGATTCCAACACATAGTGACTGTCTTAGGCTGGGTTCTCTAGAGAAGCATAACCAGTAAAGTATATAAATAGAGAGAGAGAGAGAGAGAAAGAGAAATTTACATCAAGGAAACAGCTCACGCAATCGTAGAGGCTAGAAAGTCTCAAGTCCGTGGATCAAGACAGAGGCTTCTCCTGATTCATGTAGCCGCAAGATTGGTGAACCCAAGATCAGCAGGGCTCTTGCTCACAGGCTGTGAAGGCCGATGAATCCCAAGATCAGCAGGCAAGACCACAAGACTTATCCTGATTCATGTAGCTTGCAGGGGCTGGCGAACCCAAGATTGGCAGGTCGAAGAGCAGGACTCTTGCTCACAGGCTGTGAAGATCAACAAATCCCAAGATCGGCAGGTAAGCTGTTAGCTCGACTCCCAGGAACTGGAGGTCAGATGAACAAGAGGCAGCTGCAGGATCCAGAACAAGCCAAAAGCCTTGGCAAGGTAAGCAGGAAGGAAGTAGGCGGTGGAGGGTGGAAAGATGAAGGCTAAGGGGGCAGTGAGCTGCCACAGGCCCCGCCCCCACTGGTACCACTCAGCAGATTCCATCATGGGGGTGATCACATATCAAATTTCAACAGGGAAG
>NW_004443943.1:6108528-6144158 GCF_000243295.1 Trichechus manatus latirostris
GTTATTTCTTGATAAGATTTTTTTTTTTTTTTTCAAAAAAAAATATATTTTTTCAAGTCTCTGGTCTCATGTTGACAAAACAAAATGATCTCATTTTAAAACAATGCAAAAAAAATTAGCGGGAAATAAGAAGCACTTTTATAAGCTTTTAGTCTATTAGAAATATTCAAGTATCTTTTGTGACTCCCCGTGTTCCCCTCTGTGATGCTCCAAAATTTCAGCACAGAGACAACAAGACCAAAAAGTACATGAACAAGTAATTAACACAACCCAATGCCAGAACTTTCAGAAATGCTTGCGCTGAATAAAATTCCCCAAGACAATCGCCAACAAATTGCAACACACCAAGCATGATCCTTCTAATACAAAACTATGTAAGTTAGGCCATACTAAATGAAGTTTTTTTTTTTCTCATGGAAAGAAAACACTTGCTTTGGACACATTTGTATTTCATTAAAACTGATGAAAATCCTCTAAACACGACATCACGTTGTAAAGCTGCATTCCCCATCATCCTTCGCCTGGTCCAAAATGCCATTTTTGCCACAGTTCCTTCCTGCTTACACAAGCAGCCAACACTGGCCAGGAAGACTTGAACCCATATGTGCCCGAGGTGCAAGAACAAGGGAGGGAAGCAACAAAAGCAAAGCAAAAGGGAGTGGACAGTAACTAGGGAAAGAAAAAAATAAGTAACCAAAAAAAGTTTATCCTTTGTTTTTCTCTAACTTTATCACATGAATTACACTGGATTAATGCTTACTTTTGTAACATGAATATAGAATTAACTAAACAAATTAACAGAGTAAACAACTAAAATTAACAGACAAATAACAGCAACTACCGTTCATTAACACTTGAATTAGGGTAGGATAATATTTATTTTTTAATCTGGATTTAGAGTTAACGAAACAAATTAATGATGAAGACAACTACATACTTAACAGTGCAATTAATAATAAGTACCTTTTCCCCCTCAGTACTGGCTATGTACTGGGCACAAGACTAAATGGTTAACATGTGTCATGCTTCATTTACTTCTCTTTATCATAGCAAGGGCTGTCAGCAGATGTTTCAAATTGGCAGCCCACAGATGCATTCTGTCTACCCATCATAAGGCTTTTTAAAGCCTGAGCCAACATTTTAAAATCTGGGAATTTCACATAAAAATTCAGATTTCTGGTTCTCTTGAAAACTTGGCAGATTTAGCACCTGGAGCCCACATTCCCACATGGAGAGACTTGGCTGGCACTGCGGAACAGCTGCCCCCTTTTGTCAGGCAGGCAGACCCCCACTGTGTCTCTGACACTGGTCCAGAGCCATTTGCCATTACCATCACCGCATCTGCACTGCTCACTTGCCATTTATCATGGTGCTTGCATGGCTGATTTTCTTAGAGGACTTCTCCATACCCATGTCGCCCTCTGTTGCAGCCACTGGCCTCCCAAAAGCAGGCCCAACAGGCTCCCCTTTCAGGGTTGTGCATTTGCTGTTCTTTTCTCCCCAGACCTTCCTATCCCGGCTCCCTCTCATGGTCAGATCTCTGCTGAAATGCCACCTTCTCCAAGTCACCTTCCCTTTTCACTCTTGCACCAAACCCCAACTTGAATTATTCTCTCCCAACTCACTGCATTTATTCCCTCCTAACCCCTCCCTTATCACAAACTGAAAATCTGTTCTATGCTTACTTGTTTATAATGTTTCTGAAAAAACAGTAAGTTCTCTGTGGGCAAGGATTAAATATTGCTCAGCATGTGTCAAGCACTGGATAAATACGTGGTAAATGAATCCTCACCACACCCTTATGAAGTAGGTTTCTTTATGCCCATTTCACAGATGATAATGCTGATGCCCACAGAGGTTAAGTAGCTCATCCCTCATATAGCTAGGAAGCAGGAGAGCTAAGATTAAAACCCCCAGACTGCCTCCAAAGCCTGTGCTTTAACCACCATACTGTACTAGACAAAGAGACTCTATCATTTTAAAACATGGATATATATATTTGAAAATATGCTTCAGTATTTTAGCATATTGACTGTTTTTAACATCCAGAAATATTTTTCATAAATTTACTTAGGTGCCATAAATGCCAGGAGCCACATTATGAGTAACACACAATTCCTGGAATCAATGAGCTTAGTCAAGTTGGAGACACAGACCAACACACAAAGTATCTGCCTGACAATGGGCTGAGTCACAGGATCAGCTCACAGCTTGGGTCACTGTCCCTACCTTGAAGGTGAGAGTGGGGGTGAAGGTTTAAAGGCTTCCCAAAGCTATAATCTATAAAATAATACCAGTCCTGAAGACCAAGTAAAAGCTTATCTGTGAGTTCCTTAGTCACTAAAGGAGGGAAGGAGGACCCAATAAGCAAGGACTTCTCATTGTTCACATTTCATCAGCTTATTAGGTCTAGCTACTGTTGCTGTAGGTACCGTGAAGTCGATTCCAACACATAGTGACTGTCTTAGGCTGGGTTCTCTAGAGAAGCATAACCAGTAAAGTATATAAATAGAGAGAGAGAGAGAGAGAAAGAGAAATTTACATCAAGGAAACAGCTCACGCAATCGTAGAGGCTAGAAAGTCTCAAGTCCGTGGATCAAGACAGAGGCTTCTCCTGATTCATGTAGCCGCAAGATTGGTGAACCCAAGATCAGCAGGGCTCTTGCTCACAGGCTGTGAAGGCCGATGAATCCCAAGATCAGCAGGCAAGACCACAAGACTTATCCTGATTCATGTAGCTTGCAGGGGCTGGCGAACCCAAGATTGGCAGGTCGAAGAGCAGGACTCTTGCTCACAGGCTGTGAAGATCAACAAATCCCAAGATCGGCAGGTAAGCTGTTAGCTCGACTCCCAGGAACTGGAGGTCAGATGAACAAGAGGCAGCTGCAGGATCCAGAACAAGCCAAAAGCCTTGGCAAGGTAAGCAGGAAGGAAGTAGGCGGTGGAGGGTGGAAAGATGAAGGCTAAGGGGGCAGTGAGCTGCCACAGGCCCCGCCCCCACTGGTACCACTCAGCAGATTCCATCATGGGGGTGATCACATATCAAATTTCAACAGGGAAGTGATCACAACATTATAGAACCGCCAAAACACTGAGAATCATGGCCCAGCCAGCCAAGCTGACACACAATCTTAACTATCACAGTCCACCTCTTGTCAACTTGGCACCTGTACACATCTCTCCAAACCATACAGAATCTCTGAATAAAGACAATTACAAAGTCATACTTGTACCTAGCATGATACAACTAACACAGGTACAACCAAAAACACACTAGCCTTGTTTACATCTTATATTTTATAAGTGAAGCAAACAAAAATATTTTATGCACACATACAAAGCAGAAATATTCGTAACAATTACAGTCCTCGTTTCTGCAACTGGTCACATGGCCGTAACTGGTATTTAGAACTACCTTCTTCCAACATCCATTCCATATTCCCTTTGCCCTCAGCAAGGGGAAGATTGATGACAAGGACCTTCTTTCAGAGCTGACAGAGAGAGAAAGCCTTCCCCCGGAGGTGACACCCTGAATCTGAACTTCTGTACTACTAGACTGTGAGAAAATAAATTTCTCTTTGTTAAAGCCATCCACTTGTAGTATTTCTGTTATAGCAGCTCAAGATGACTCAGACAGTGCCCTATATGATACAGTAGAAATGCCCCCATAGGGTTTCCTAGGATGTAATTTTTACAAGAGCAGATTCCCAGGTCTTTTTTCCCCACAGAGCAACTGATGGGTTCAAACTGCCAACCTTTCAGTTGGTTGGCAGTCAAGAGCTTAACCATTGCTCCACCAAAGCTCCTTGTTCTAGCTACTATACATGCATATATCTTCAAAGTGACTAAAATCAGATTCAAAATTTTCTTCTAATTTTGTTAAGACTCTTAAAAAGATCAAATAAGGTCTTACTATAATGCTGTTGGTGGGAAGGTATTAAGGAAATAACCCACATAGTTTTCTGAATTAAATAATTTGGTTATTAGTCCAGAAACTTATGTCAGTTGCCATAATTATAATATCACAGTAGAAAAACTTCCTTTTAAACATATGGTTGGAAGATGACGTTTTCTGAAAACTTAACCCTTAGCAGGATTTCTCAGAAATCACCCTGCAAATGATCTTTTCTTATTAGAGGGGATCTATGACAGAAAATAATATGACAGAGGAAATATCCTAATAATAGTAGCTGATAGACATCATATCAGAATGCCTACTATGTGTCCAGTGCTTTCCCCACACTCTCTCTAACCCTCACACCAACCCAGAGTCTCTATTACACAGTGAGGAAGTTGGGCTTGAAGACTTATTTTCAACCTACCCACGTTACATGGCCTGTAAAGGGTAGAGAGACAGATTATCAATGCCTAGTACTCCTAATTGCAAAACCAGAGTTTTATCTACTCTACCACATCATGTACAAAGTGCTATGAGCCACAGTAAATGCCCAGCCTTTTAGAGAAAACAAATTATTAGTAAGTGGAATGTGATACCTGTAGTCAACTTTTCCTATATAACTAGACAAAAAGCTACTCCCATTTGTGGCCAGCCAATGCCAACCACATAACTCCATTTGGAGTTATGAATAGATGCCTTCACAGGCTGTCTTAGTTATCTAGTGCTGCTATAACAGAAATACCACAAGCGGATGGCTTCAACAAACAGAAGTTTATTCTCTCATAGTCTAGTAGACTAGAAGTCCGAATTCAGGGCATTAGCTCCAGGAGAAAGCTTTCTCTTTCTGTCAGCTCTGGAGAACGTTCTTATAATCTATCTTCCCCTGGTCTCGGAGCTTCTCAGCACAGGGATCCCAGGTCCAAAGGACGTGTTCTGCTCCCGGCACTAGTGTCTTGGTGGTATGAGGTCCCCCTGTCTCTATGCTCGCATCTCTCTTTTATATATAAAAAGAGATTGATTTAAGATACAACCTAATCTTGTAGTTTGAGTCCTGCCTCATTAACATAACTGTTGCTAATCCCACCTCGTTAGTATCACAGAGGTAGGATTTACAACACACAGGAAAATCACATAAGATGATAAAACGATGAACAATTATACGATACTGGGAATCATGGCCTAGCCAAGTTGACACACATCTTTTGGGGGGACACAATTCAATCCATAACACAGACATTCCTTTATTTGTCCATCATTATGTGTAATCTGGAGTCAAGCACCAGCTCTGCCACTTTCTAGGTATGTAATGTTGGGCAAATTACTTAACTTCTATCAACCTCACTCTTCTCCTCTGTAAAATTAATGATACCATCCATGTACAGATTTTATAAGGACTTGATGAGAAAATATGTAGAAAGTGCCACACACGGAGCCTGACACATAGTGAGTTCTCAATAATATTACCTCTTGTTATTTTTATTACATATTGATTACCTTTAATCAGGCACTGTCTAGGATACTAGAGATACAACAGCAAACAAGGCAGTGCCTACCCTCCCAGAGCTCATGGTCTTGCAAGGGACTCACCATTATAGTTCTGTATGCTGCGAAAGCCATTTTAATTCCTTTGGAATCTAGATTTCTGGGTTCATGGAATTGGGGTGACACATCCATGCCATCTGCCCTTTAGGTATTCTTTTGAACTTTGAGTTTTTAAGGAATTGTTTTACTAAAGGCACCTTCAAGTCAAACAATAGCCTAGTAAGCAGCTTAGAAGACATGATTTTGCCTTAGCCATTGGGTTCTTTTGGAAAATTATCTATGTGCAGCCAGTTTTGAGAAGCAAGAATTCCAGGGTCTGGCTACAGGTTGTGTTCTCTGTTTGTTCCTTTGTTTCGTTTTTAAGAGGCTGTGTTTCAGGGTATATGGCACATCCTTAGTGACTCGACCCCGAAACTCAGTTCTTGCTTTGATGTTATCTCCTGAGAAATTAACATAACAATGACCTACATAACCACTCTCAGGGTCCTCTCTTAGGAGAGCCTTCCCAGTATGTTGCACAATTCAAATCCTATCTACTCACAATAAATATATTCTATTACACTAATTTTTGGTGTTTCTCTGCACATTTAGGTTTCTGACAATGCCAAGTTGAAGCAGGGCAATATGAGTACACACAGAAGGGATCTAACTTGATCCTGGGTAGTCAAGGAAAGAAAGATACTTCAAGGTAATGCTTATTAATACTGAGACCTTTTTAAGAAGAGGAAAAGTTGGCTAATCGGGGAAAAGGTGAAGAAAGTGTCCCAGGTAAGGAAGACTGCATGTAGAAACTTCTAAAAGGAGAGAAGTCAGGTACCTCAGAGGGCCCAAGGGTGATTCAGTGAGGCTGAGGTGCTTCAAGGCTCACCTTACACATCCAGGGCCAGGGACTGTGTCTCATGTCCTCTCTATCCCTCCTATAGCTTTACACATACACATGCTCAGTACAGACCTGAAGATGTGACATAAACTAAAGCTATCAAGTACATGTGCTTGGCTGTCAGAGTGAGTACGAGTAAGAGTCATACTTACTTCACTTTCAGAAAGTCAAAATTCTCTTTAAGAAGTTATCAGTGAAACTTTTCAAACCATCATCCTTAATGACTCCAAGACAGTTCCCATAACTTTGAAGTTGCATACTATTAATTTATATGGTATGGAGGAGGTTGAGTGTGAAGCACTCTTTGTTCAGGAGAAGGAATAAGTACAGTTCTTGGCAGAGTGATAAGGTGGACGTTGGTCTAAAAACCCAAGTACTGAAGCTGGATTCCTGAACAGGGGACTGACATGTCCCCTGGTAGGAGGCGAATAGGAGTGTGGGTGAGGAGGGTACAAAGGCAGGAATTAGGGAGGAAAGCAAGTCAGAGGGTCTGTATCAAGAAAACTATGCAAAAAGATATCCTTACTGGTAATCAAGGCAGACAAATAGGGGAACCGGAAGAGGGGAGGTCAGGAAGCTGTGGTTGAAATCAAAGCAAAGAAAGTGATAAAGCAGTTTCAGAAGAAGGTCAGAGATAAAGCTGGGATTTCACCTAGAGGCAAATAAGAGTTAGAAAGCTTACAGGTAAGTTCCATATATCTTTAATAAGACGCTTTAGGGCTTCCAGACAATCCTGATGTACTGTTTACTTTCCTTTTCAAAGAGGCCATGTCTTTGAGTTAAATAAGAACTGATGTATGCACCCAAGTGACGGAGAAGTTGCTGACTAAACTGGTTTGTGGATGTAGAAAAGTCCCTGTCACTTCTAAAAGGGCAGCACATTGGGAACAGAGATGAGCAGAAGTAAACAGAAGCTGCTAGTCATCTCTCACCATCACCACAAAATCCAGACAGGTTTAACAGAGAACCCTGAGAAGAAAGGGTCATTTCAAAATAAATCAGGGAGGCAGGCAGACTGAAGCAGTTGCTTTTATAGATCTTACAATGGATGATTACACTGACAACTTTTCAAGAGGATATTATACATTTTTCACAATCCAGTTAATTCCTGCAAAACCTCACAAGGAAATCACTTCCCAGGAATCTGTGCTAGGCCTTAATGCTTAAACAAGTGACTATGTTGTCCAAAATGTTTAGTTTGCCTTCAAGGAATAATTCAATCAAATGGCTAACTCTAATCTTTCTCCTCAATTCCCCACTCTCCCCCCACCAAAAAAAAGATGTTGATGTTTGTGTGAAATTTGACCTGCAAGTTGGGAAGCATGCTCAAAATGACAAGATCTTCCTTATAGAAATGAAACTATAAATAACATGAAAAAGAATTTGGTGTCAGCTGAAGCAAGGAATGCCTAAGTATGCAAAGCCACAAAACCTCTAAGAAAATGACTATCTTCTGTCTCAGAAAAAAATCCTAAAGTGAATTTCAACTTAAAAAAAAATCTTATTATCACCTGTTTCCATCTTCACAAAAACAAAGAATAAACTTCTGATTTTGAATCATTTTCTATAAACAATAAAACAGACTTGAATATTTTAAAAACTTATGTTCTAACTCATACTTCTGCATGCAGTACATTTATGCCATTTTAAATAGGCCAGTTTCCACTTCTGAGTATCCTGTCAAAAGAATTTCTTCTCAATTCTACTAATCTCTGCTAGATTTCTTTAGCTGCTCTCTTATGATAGAAAGCAACCCTATATGTTGTGAGTATAGAGAAGACTTTGGAAGAGTCCATCTAAAAATATAATTATTTGAACGAATAACTTCATTTTAGCTGTTGTTAGATTTACTGTACTCATTACTTCCAAGAGGCAGTAATTGAAATGTGACTTAATTCTTATGCTAATCCCAGTTTGATGAATAACAAATCTTTGACAAAAGGGTTTGACCTAGGAATATCAATTGTGAAATACATGAAAGTTAAAATTAAGATTATTGATTTCAGAAACACTATATATTTTTATAGTTCATTTATAAAAGTTATTTTTTATCATGAAAAATCTGGTGAAGATAGCATGCTATGAATATGTAGCAGTTTTGGAAACGAAACAATCATCTTAACTTTCTAATTCACATTTGTAGTTCATAAACACGAGTAATGTTCCCTGACCCAAGACTAACGGCACTGCTTTTAATATTTACAAAATACCTTATAAACATGAAATTGTACGTTCCCATTCTGGTTGAGCCCCTGTGGCCATAACAGGGGAAGAGGTAAGAAGGAGTGGTTATGTTTACATACACTTTAATTTGGAATTTTTTAAATTAGAATAAGGTTCTGTCAGCTATCGAAAAAAAAATTTCACCACAGTTTTATACTGATTCATTTAAATAATTTTACTTCCCTAAAATAAATTGCTAAAATTAAAATATAAAATCTAACTCTACTAGTTTCATTCATGATAAAAAATAATTTCCATTTATACTCTTCAACACTCAAATCATAATAGATTTCTTCCATCTCCAACAAATTCCAGATCAGCACACCATGTGGAAAGAGAACATATCTGCCAATGTTCACTATACCACACATTTTGCAGGTCTGCAGCGATTACAGGATAATCTTACAGATGAAGAAAGCCTTTGCCAAACCAACAACATTCTACTAAAGTGCTCTTTCAGCAAATTCTTCAATCCAGACATAAAGTTAAAAATCCACAGGTAAGTAATCAGCATCTCAGAGCAAACCAAGACAAGTCTATTTATGCTGAGTTTACTTGAAATCTTGGACCACGAAAAGAACACTGAATGCTCTAACTCAACATTTATACTCTAAACTATTGAAAATTCATCATTCAAAATGGCCACCAGCTGGGAGCCATCTGCAGCCTACTTCCCTAAAAGACCAACTGGTGCCCTATTTTCCTTATATCAATAGAGAAATAAGGTCTATCCTCATGGAGGAAGCTACTTAAAGTTACTTCATGTAGTAATGGACTGTAAGTCAATTTGCTGCATTTCACTGTGAAGTGAGCTAAGCAAGAAAAGAGCAAACTAGAAAACACTCAAAAGACGAGATGGGAAAGTAGTGAACTTCTCACGAGGCAGTGTCTAAAAGCTGAGGATATTTATTTTGCCAAGACATTAGAAGGCTGTGTTATCTTTCATTTTAATCAAGAAATGCCGCTCAATGACTCAGTTACTCATCGTTACAACTATTCCTCATGTTGGTCTAATATTCATATACATTTTCCATTTACTCCTCATAATAATCTTGTAAATCAGATATGTGAAACCTATTCTACAGATGAGGAAACAATTAAGATTCAAAGAGGTTAAGCAGCAGCTAGATGAGTGACAGAGTCCAGCTAGAGTCTGGGTCTCAGGATTCCCCATCGAGGGCTCTTTCTGCCTCCCTTGGCTTATGAAGAAGTCAAAGACACCACATACTTAATCGGAGGTCAGACTCTCAGAAAGCTCAACCTGCCAAAACTCTGCCATGAACGCTAAAGTAAGTGAGCAGCAGAGTGGCTAGCCCTTAACACTCTCTCCTTTATTAATGCTGAAGTGGTCCAGCAATGGCTCCAGAATGGTTCTCAATCCAGGGAACTCTCCTCACCCCCCCTCCCATGCCACTCCCTGCACATATAGAAAACTTGAGAAGCATTTTGGCTATCACAGCGATTAGGGTGCCACACTGGCATTTAGTGCCCAAGGCTACAGATACTGAACTTCCAACAAGAAAAACCCACTCAAAATATCAATGCAACAGTCCTCCTTTTGCACCATTCTGATATGCATGAATTTTAGTAACCACAGCTTGGTTAAATAACGTCAGTCTCCCAACACGGTTCATATTTAACTTACCGTGGTGTATTAACTGTGAGTAACTGCATTAAGTACAAACTTCACTGACCGCCCTTCCCTACACAAATCTCCACCTAAATAACAGACGCACATCATGATCAGTTACCAATTACATCATTTCTTTCAAAGTGTGTCGATGACTGACAGCTGCACAGCTGTTATTCAGTTCACATATAGATAGCAAAGTGTGGAGTTGTGCTCACTCCTTGTCTCTCAATGATAAAGTGACATCTTACAAAAACAGATAATCAGAAGAGGGAATTGGCAAACAAAAACGAAAATGCAGCAAAGAAACAAAAAGTGAAATCTGAGTCGAATGCCAAGGGGTATGGAAGAAATAAGCAGCTGATGAGGGAATGCTGACACCGCTGCTGTTGGAGAGATACACTGCCAGAGGAACTTAAAGACGAGAAACTTGTAGACATAAATAAGGAAAATGGTTGTGACAAAAAGGATGAAGAAGTCCCAGAGGAGGTGACGCCAGCAAAAAAATCCCATTAAGGAAACTCTGGGAGATATTTCATTACTTTGAAAGCACAAAGGATAAAATGTTGAAAGTTGATACAGACTTATGAGGATGACAATTGGCCAAGGCATAGAAAAGATGCTCGCTCCATAAGTTATATAAGAAAAAAAGAAAGGAAGTGCTATCCAAGTTATTCTGGAAAGTTTTTTCTACAAAGAAATAAAACACATTAATCTTCAATGTTTCCAATGTTTAAATACAGTATACTAAATATTAGTCTCATTATTTTTTCATTTCTCTATATGTCTATACGGGGCCCTGGTGGTGCAGGGGGCCCTGGTGGAGCAGTGGTTAAGCATTTGGCTGCTAACCAAAAGGTCAGCAGTTTGAATCTACCAGCCACTCTTTGGAAACCCTATGGGGCAGCTCTATTCTGACCTATAGGGTTGCTATGAGTAAGAATCAACTTGATGGTAATGAGTTTGGTTTTTTTGGTATACATTTATAACTGACAGTAAGAGTTTTTTTTTTTTAATGTTTTGACAAAATTTTTCAAAGGCTGCAAACAATCATAATTGTTCCTCATTGATTATTAAGAGCGCTTTGCATGTTTCAGCTTGCATGGTTATTTTTATGGTCCTCAACTACCATGCAAAGCAAGGACTACCTTGTATGACCCATTGAGAATCACGGATAAGGAGTTCCATCATTCCACACTATAGGCAGGCTTAGCTAATTCACTCCAAAAAGTTCAGAGAACTCCTACTGATCAATCAAAACCTAGTTCAAATGTGCCCTCCACTGTGAAAACTCCTCCAATTCTCCCAAGCAAAGATCATCTGTCTCTCTGCCCTCCTTGTACTCACTTTGCGTGGCAACATTATAGTGCTTATTTCTTATTTTACCAACCTTACTCATTACTTTTCCTCCTTGTGGCCAAGAACTGTATCTTGTTCATTTTAAAACCCTCAGAACCTAACACATATGCTCTCAATAAGAATCATTAAAGGAATTAAATGATCGATAACAGTGATGCAGGAGATTGCACAGAGGGGACAGGAAAAGCAGCAATTACTTAAGACTTCCCAATCACATCCCAGCTTTAAAGAGTACAGCCAACATGAAGGTCAGAGAGCTCCACCTACAAAGTCTCCAGCTCATTCCAAAAAATGGTATTTTTGAGGAGTCTGCCTTAAAGAATTAAGTGACTATTCATTAAATGAAAGTAAAATTCTAAATTGATGACAGGATTAATTCTCCCAAGGCATGTTTGCATTACAATGGAGAAAGAAACCCTCCAACTAAAATGTCTGAAGCGGTTGGGTAAAGTACCACAAGTAAACCAAGTTGGTGTCTAGTCAGCTCCAACTCATGGCAACTTCATGTGTGTCTGAGTAGAACTGTGCTTCATAGGGTTTTTTTCCATGGCTGATTTTTTGAAAGTAGATCACCAGGACTTTCTTCTCAGGCATCTTTGAGTGGACTCAATCCTCCAACCTTTTGGTTAGCAGCTTTGTGTGTTAGCCATATGCACGACTCAGGGACTCCTTGGGTAAGTACAGTAAGTGGATAGCCGGGCCAAGTGTGGGCTGTGGAAAGAGGGAAGCTTAAGCCCTGTTGTTTCCTCCCCAGCCAATTGCTGGCTCTTAGGAACACGGGCTTAGGATGGCCACATCTACCCATTTTTAAAGACGGGCCAGAAATCTGGGTTTCTGTGTTAAATCTCCTGATTTCTAATGTGAACATCTATTTTGACTGCATATTTAAAAAATACTTTGTGAGCCAAAGAAAGCATGGGCCCCACTTTTTGATCTCTGCTCCAAGTCAAGGAGAATTTTCACGGGGTATGGGTGGGATATTCATGATGGTCTGTAATGTTAGTGAGGAAGAACAGGCTTTTTGCATTCCACTGGGACATCAGGATCTGTGATTCTTAAGATTACTTCATTCTCCAAGTTTGTAACTGTTATAATCCCTCAGGGGTAACCAGAACTTCTATCAGATATTCTGGAGAGCTATAAAAAGATTAAACTAGAACTATCAGAATATAACCTATGCTTTTTAAAATGTAGTAATATTGATAGCTTTAATAAAATAAAGTTACCAGATCTTGATTGCAATTTTCTAGTCTCCAATTTTTTATAAGCCTAGTTACTCCAGTAACATGAATATATATCCCATGATTTTTTTTAGGAATATGTTTTCTCCACCCAACTAACCTTAATCTTCTTAAAGCAAAGGGTCCTACTTAGCTCAATAAGCTCTGCTGGCATTGATTCTGGTGAAAATAATAGGTCAGAACATAACTAAGACCCATAATGGGGACCCAGAGACATGAAAAAAAGGTAAAATCTTATTCAGGCTATACCGGATAAATAGACAGGGAGGTGAGTATTAGGTTTGAGAAAAATTGGCTTCCAAAAAAAGAGTAAATATTTAAAAGAGGTACGTAGCGGTTATGATGCTATAACAAACAACTCCGAATCTCAGTGGACGAACACAACAAACATTTATTTCTCACTCATGTTAAATGCCCTGTATGGGCTGGCAATGGGTTCTGTCCTACACGATCACTCAGGATCCCAGGCCGACAGAGGTGCCTCTATTTTATAACCAAATCATCTAGAATCCATGGCCCCCTCAGTCTTCCCACCAGGAGGAAAGTAGGGGGAATCCTGTATGGTCCTTTTACTGCCTTGGCCTGGGAAAAAATACATCACTTCCCTCATGGCCCATTGGCCGTAACTTAACACACAGCTTTGCCAATGGAAAGGGGGTAGTGAGAAGAATTGGTGGGCGTAATGCCTCTGCCATATTGTTCTTAAAAGCCTTCAGAGTCAGTTAGATGAAGACCTTATTCCAAAATAAAACCTCCCATTACTCTTTTTAGACTATAGCCTCATACATGCAACCTTTTAAGCATATCCCCACCCAGATATCCCCACCCAGCAACTTGGACATGTTTAAACTGAACTCTTAATCTTCACAGTGGACTCTGTAAGTTGTCCCCCCAGGATCCAGAAAACTACCTTATTTGTTTCCGGGTAATTCCACTCCCTAGCCAAGAGGGGGAAACAACCCACGTATTCACCAACAGATGAATGGATCAACAAAATATGGTATATACAGACAACGGAATATTCAACTACCAACATTAATTGCCATTGAGTCATTTCCAACCTATGGTGACCACATGTGTGTCAAAGTAGAACTATGCACCACAGAGTTTTCGATGGCTGATTTTTCAGAAGTAGATAGCCTGGTTTTTCTTCCAAGATACATTATTCAGCCATAAAGAGAAATGAAGTCCTCAAAAATGCTATAACATGGATGAACCTTGAAAACATTATACTGAGTGAAACAAGCCAGTCACAAAAGGACAAATATTATATGATCCCTCTTATATGAAATAAGCAAATGTATAGAGACCAAAGCTTACTAGTGGTTATAGGGAGTAGGAGGGAGGAGGGAAGAGAATGTCATTGCTTACAGGCAATGAGTTTCTGTTAATGGTGGTGGAATAATTTGGAAAAGGATAGTGGTGATGGTTGCACAACATGATGAATGCAATCAATGTCAATAACTGTACATGTAAAAATTGTTAAATTGGCAAATGTTAAATATATGTATATATATTTAGCACAATAAAAAAGATTAATGGGAACAGTGCGTGCTTTTAATGCAAATACATATTCCATAAAAGAAAAAAGAAGAAAAATTATTCATCTCCCCAAAGAAATACACCTGCTCTCATTTTCTTGGAATTCACTGCCCCCACACTCATATTTCCACTTGAGATACAGACATGAGTTTCCTTTCAATCTCGCCATGAGAAAAATCAACAGCACAAAGACAAGGGTAAGCAGCATCTGTCACTTGACATTAGTGTCAGGGAAATCACAGGGAGTGGTGGAGGCACTGGCAAACAGGATGGAGCCTCTCCTACCCAAGGTTGTGATCACTAGCTCCTGCAAGCATGGGTTTTAGCTAGCCCAGAGTAGCCAGATTTTCATATTTTTCAAGACAAGCTAGAAAACCAGATTGATATGTTAAATTTTCTTAATTTTAAAATGTTAATAATTTATTTTAAAATTGCTAAAAGACCAATAATATAATCGAAACCAAACATACCTGTATGCCAAATACAACCTGCAAGGTGTTAGTTTGTGTCCTGTGTTTACCAGGATGGGAGGGGAGGGGACGGGAGAGGACAGGAGGAAGAGAAGGGAACAGAAGGAAAAGGAAGGGAAGGGAAGGGGGAAAGAAACGGAGAAGGGGAAGGAAGAAGAGGAAGGAGGGAGGGAAGGAAGGAGGGAGGGAGGGAAGGGAGGGAAGGGAGGGAAGGGAGGGAAGGAAGGGAAGGAAGGGAAGGAAGGGAAGGAAGGGAAGGAAGGGAAAGAAGGGAAGGAAGGAAGGAAAAAAAAGGGATGCTGTACTGCTCAAGAAGTGAGTAAAGAGTACTGCCTCCAGAATCAGAAAAGTTTGTGCCCTATGGCATTTTATGACTAGCTACATTTGGTCTTCTTAGGAAGAAGGAAATAGACAGAGGGCTTTATAGCCCGGCAGCTGACTTAGGGTCTAAGGTATTGGGTGGGGAGACCCGGAAATAAAGGCTTCTAGAAAACTGAGTTGAATCAAACCTAAGGTAAGGGTTATATGTAAATCCTTGTGCACACAGTAGGAATTCAATAACGCTTCCTGAATAAACGCTGGAAATAATGCCTTCCCATAAGATACTAGAACAATAAAATTTGGTACAAATTTCTACCGTGCTACAGCATGACAGAAGATACCTACTGCACTCTAAATGTATTTTTCTTCCAAAGTTTAAACCTTTCAGACATAGGGAAAAAATGTGAAGCTCTTAAAAAGTTACTAGCAATATCCAAAGAATTTTTACATTTCAAAAATGAATTTAATTGGTTATGAAAATTTCCAAAGATGCTACTCTGCAGGCTAAGTGTGCTAATTATGTCACAAGGGAGACTTGGAAAAACAAACATTCAGACGTACTAAGACTTCATTAATCCATAACAGAATATAACTGAATTTGGGAATATTTCAGCTGTGTTCATGTGAGTCTTAGAGTAAAAGTTTCAAAATAGTTTTCTCTTGTGAATTTTTAGGTTCTTACGTCTAAAGAGAATCTAATTAACAATCACTAACTTTTCCAAACACAAGGTTTGAGAAATTAAGATTCTTTTAACACACCCTCATTTCCAGCACCTTTTCACATGTGGTAAAATGCATATAATTATCAAGCATTATGAAATATGAACCAGTTGGTGGGGTCTATATTTATTTATAAAACAAAGCAAGTGTGAGACACTATGCTCAACCCTGGAGAAAGGATGATGGACAAAACAGCTCTCACAGGGCTCCTCTCACAGAGCATACAGTACAGTCAGGGAAACAACCAACCAAACATCCCTTATCAATGTATAACTTAAAAGCATAAGAAGCTTCACTAAAGAAACTTACAAGTTACAATGATAACATCTAACACTGGAAACCCAATGTAGTCTATTAGTTAGGGAAGGTTGTCCAGAAAGTGTGAGCTACAATATGAAGTATGGTTACATCAAAGGAGGTAACACAAATAATTCAGGATCAACATTTATTCATTTACACATATTTACTGCATTCCAAATAACTGCCAGTCATTATGTTAAGCATTCCCTATTATATGCATTAAGGTATGTAACAGTGAATGGAATTTATACAATCCCTGATCACATTTACAACCTACTGGAGAAAAAAACAAATAAATTAAGAAGAGAGAATAGTAAATCATTAAGGGAGGGGGTGGTAAAAAAAAAACCAAAGAACAGGATGCACTGAGACAGGACAAAAAGAGAGGTTATACTTTTTATTGGAAGGGAAGGACTCTTTGAGGAAGGGACATTTAAGCCAAGTCCTGACATACTAGGCAGAGGATACAACAAGGCACAAAAGTCTTGAAGAAGGAGAGAACTCAGTGTTAAAGGAACTGCCAGAATGGCAGGAGAAAGCAGCAACAGATAATGTGAAAAGGGAAATAAACACCAGGTCATACAAAGCCTTGAAAGCCATGGTAAAGAGTTTGGATCTTATTCTAAAACCAGTAGGAAGGCAATGAAGGATTTTAAGCCTAGAAGAAACATGAACCGGTTTATATTCTAAAGATCACATTGAAGGGAGCAGGACTGAGAGCACAGAGATGAGTTAGGAGGGCATTTCTATAGTTCAGGCAAGAGATAATGATGGCATGGACTACAGTTAGGATGACAGAGATGAAGAAAGGTGATGAAATCAAGATATACACTGAAGAACGAACTGAGAAGACTAGTGACTAATTTGATCTGGGGAGTTGAGGGAGAGGCAGTTCTCAAACAGCCACCAGGATTCTGGTTTGAAAAACTGGATGGCTAGTGCCATTCCTGAGATTGAGAAGAAAGTTGAAAAACAAATTAGGCTGAAAAAGTAAGATTTAGTTAAATTATGTTTAGTTTAGTAAGATTTAGTTAAATTAAAATTTAGTTAAATTATGTTTAAGAAGTCTGTGACCCACTGAAGAGGATTTCCATCCAAGTGGAAATATCAAGTAAACTAATGTTACAAGAATCAAGTAATCAGAGGAAAAAAATTTAACTAGAACCATAAATTTGAAATTATACAGATGACATTTAAGGTCATGGAAATTGAGGCTTTCAAATAAGCAGAGCATGAAGAAGAAGGAAAGGTACTCACAATTTACATGTAAAACTAAACTGAGAAATTTGAACATTTAGACATTTGGTAGAATAAGAGATGCTGTTTAAATAAGAAGGTGAATGGGCTTCCAAACTTATAGGAGACAATGATGAAATCACAGAAGCCAAGGGAATAACTCAAGGCTGATCCCCCTACAGAATTTCTTCAAGAAAGAAGGAGGGAGGGCAAGACGGCAAAATGAGTGGACACTCCCATTTACTCTCCCAGCAACTAATTCACTAAGCAACGAATAAAAACAAGCACAGGCTAAGATCTCAGAACTCTGGACAGCAGTTGAGGTATTGGAGAGTCGGGGTAAGTCCAGAAGTGGGGGAGAGGAGAACAGGGTCAGCTCAGAGGCTGGGAGATCCTA
The DNA here is from genome assembly GCF_000243295.1 of Trichechus manatus latirostris. Classification (NCBI taxonomy): domain Eukaryota; kingdom Metazoa; phylum Chordata; class Mammalia; order Sirenia; family Trichechidae; genus Trichechus; species Trichechus manatus. Next base: position 6,126,288 of record NW_004443943.1, read on the forward strand.
CCTACTAACATCAGGAGCAGTCACTCATCACAGCCACTTTGGGATGGGGCTGGGTACCACCCCAATCACAGAGCACAGAGAAGGAGCTAATCTGAGGAAATTCTAGCCTGATTTTTTTTTTTAAGGCAGCATAAATTGGCCGTGGGAGTTCACAGGCTGTGCAACTGGGAGGGCGTGAAGGGAGACTGTGCTGATGCATGGGAGTGCCACTGAATCTCGCTGAGACCCGAGACTGACAGGCAGTAGGACCAGGAGGAACTGCAAGGGCAGCAGGGTTAGGGGAATGCTTCTGACTGCCAAAGGAAACCGCCCAGACTGGGACACTGTGGGAGGGTCAGTACAGGGGCACTGGTGAGGGAAAGACATAGAGAGCCCACACCAGCACCACAGGAAAGTCGAGCCCCACTGCTTATGGCGGCACATCCAAACAACTAACCCTCCCCCCCACCCCCCATGCATGCACATTCAATTCCAGAGACCAAGCATACAGAACTCCTGAACCAGCACTGGGTGGGGGGGGACAACTTTAGGATAAATGTGTCATCTAGTGGTTCTCAGGAGAAGATACGAAGCCCCCTGCCACTGGGTAATCTGGACCCCTAATGAACTTTCCAGGCTGAGGGAAGCTGCCCCGTGAGGTTTCCAGAGCTGTGAGTCTTTACTGAGCTGTTCTGCTGCAACTTTCTCCCACAGCATGGCTGGTGGATACATGCCCTGGCCTTTCAGTTAGCAGCTAACAAAATGGTCCAAGTTCAACAAAAGTTAATAAAACATACGAAATCACAAGAGAAAAAGGAATAATCAAAAGCAAAACACAAAGAAGAGGAAAAGTCTCTGATGGAAGCCAGAATAATGCAAATAAATAATAATTTGCAGACTATGGTGATACATGTGTTTAAACAAAGCAAAAGGTATGCTAAAAACAAACTAACGGAGTTCAGGAAACAAACAGAGGAACAAAATGAAAGACTTAACAAAGAAATTGAAAACATCAACCAAAAAAAAAACTATTGGAACTGAAGAATAAAACATCTGAATTAGAAAAAGCAAGAGAAACACTAACAACACAGTCAAACAAACAGAAGACAGAATAAGTGAACAAGAAGACAAAATAACTGAAATTATCGAGTCTTGAGATAAACAAGAGAAAAGAACACAGAAAAGTGAACAAACCCAAAAAGAAATGTGGGATTCAGTTAAGAAATCTAACATTAGAATTATTGGAAACCCAGAGCACCATGACAACAATAAACCCAGAGAAACAATTTTCCAAAAGATACTTTCCCAGACCTGAACAGAGAACCAAGCCTGCAAACACAGGAAGCTATGTAAACCCCAATTAGAGGAGACACAAAAAGTTCAGCTCCATGACACATCCTAATAAAATTCTTGAAAACCAAAGACAAGGAGAGAATTCTGAAAACAGCAAAAGAAAAACACAATATTAACATACTAAGGGTCTTCCGTAAGAACCAGTGCAGATTTCTGCCCAGATACTCTAGAGGCCACAAAACAATGGAGCAACATATATAAATACTGAACCAAAACAACTGTCAACCAAGAATTCTTTACCCAGCAAAGTTGTTATTCAAAAACAAGGGGGAAATCAAGACATCTCCCAAAAAACAGAAGCTCTGGGAATTTGCCACCACCAGATCAGCTTTGCAAGTATTACTCAAGGGAGTACTCCAAATGGAAAGGCAAGAGCACTAAGAAATAAGTACAAAGGAAACTTATTGAATATAGGTTATGTATTGATATTAATGGAGACACACCAACAGAAATGGGGGAGGGAGGACCATATCAGCAATAGATTTATTATGTTAAGGTTTTATGTTAACAGTTGTTTATATGTTAAACATGGTTACAACTGTAAGTTGTATATCATAACATATGTGGTAACTACTAAGAAATCACCAAGAAAAAATATTCAGAAGAAGGAAGATAACAAGAAGGCTCATCACAAGAAAGCACCACAATACAAACAAAAACATAAAAATCAGAATAAAAAAACAGAGAAGATACAAAACACTTAAAAAAAAATAGCAAAATGACTAAGTTAGACACTTCATTTTCAGTAAAAACCTTAAATGTAAATGGTCTGAACACCCCATGCAAAAGGTAAAGAGTGGCAGCATGGATTAAAAAAAAGAAAAAGAAAAAGATTCATCCTTTCGCTGCCTACAAGAAATACACCTTAGACATAAGGACACAAACAGACTGAAAATAAAAGGATAGAGAAAAATATTCCACACAACCATTAAACAAAAAAGAACAGGGGTGGCCATACTGGTATCAGATAAAATAGACTTTAAATCAAAATCTACTATGAGACAAAGAAGGACATTACATAATAATAAACAGGTCAATCCAGCAAGAAGACATAACAATTATAAATATATATGCACCTAACAGCAATGCACCAAAATACATGAAACAAGTACTGATGAATATGAAAGGAGAAACAGACAACTCCACAATAATAGTAGATTTCAACATACCACTTTCAAAAATAGACAGAACATCTAAAAAGATCATCACTAAGACACTGAAAACTTAAATCCATAAGCCAACTGGCCTAACGGACATACAGAGAACACTCCACCCAACATCAGACCAACACACATTCTTCTCCAGTACACACAGATCATTTCCCAGAATAGATCATATGCAAGGACACAAAACAAATCTCAAAAAAATGTAAAAAGATTGAAATTATACAAAGCATCTTTTCTGACCATAACAGTACGAAGCTAGAAATCAACAACAGGATAAATAAGGAAATAAATAAATACATGGAAATTAAATAATACAGCACTAAAAAACTATTAAGTCATACAAGAAATGACATATGAAATTAAAAAATTCCTAGAATCAAAAGAAAATTAAAATACAACATACAAAAACCTTAGGGACACAGCAAAAGCAGTACTCAGAGGGGAATTTATAGCAATAAATGCCTACATCTAAAAAGAAGACAAATCCATAATCACTAACATAAACTGAAAACTTGAACAAATAGAAAAGGAAGAGCAAAAGAAGCCAAAAGCTACCAGAAAAAAAGAAATAATACAGACCAGAGCAGAAACAAACAAAATTGAAAATAGAAAGAATTCACAAAACCAGAAGTTGATTCTTTGAAAGGATCAATAAAACAGACAAACTACTGGCTAGATTGACACACACACACACAAAAAAACCCAAATAACCAAATTAAGAAATGAAACTGGTGACATTACCACTGATCCAACAGAGATAAAATCATCACTGAATACTAAGAAAAAGTATACACCAACAAATTTGAAAACCTAGATGAAATGGACAAATTCCTAGAAACACACTACCTACCCAAACTAACACAGAGGTAGAAAATTTAAACAGATCCACTACAGAAAAAGAGATAGAAGATATCAAAACACTGCCAACAACAACAACAAAAAGCCCAGGACCAGATGGCTACACTGGAGAATTCTACCAAACATTCAAAGAGTTGACAACAATCCTACTCAAACTCTTCAAAAACACAGAAGAGGAAGGAACATTACCAAACTCCATGAAGCCAGCATAACCCTGATACCTAAACCAGGAAAAGACATAACAACAACCAAAAATTACAGACCAATATCCCTCATGAACATAGGTGCAAAAATTTTCAACAAAATTCTAGCCAGTAGACCTCAGCAACATATTAAAAAAAAAAAACCACCATAATCAAGTGGGATTCATACCAAGATTACAAGGGTAGTTCAACATCAGAAAATTAATCAATGTAATCCACCACATAAATAAAATAAAGGAAAACAAACATATGATTATATCTATGGATGCAGAAAAAGGCATTTGATAAAATTCAACACTCTTTCTTGATAAAAAAATCTCAGCAAAATAGGAATAAAAGGGAAATTTCTCAACATAATACAGGCATGTATGCAAAACCAACAGCCAACATTATACTCAATGGAGAAAGGCTGAGAACCTTCCTTTTGAGAACAGGAATGAGACAAGGATGCCCTTTATCACCACTCGTATTCAGCATTGTACTGGAAGTCCTACTCAGAGCAATAAGACAAGAAAGAGAAATAAAAGGTATCCAAATCAGAAAGGAAGAAGTAAAATTATCACTATTTGTAGATAACATGATCCTATACATACCAAAAGAAAACCCAAAATCATTGCCATAGAGTTGATCCCAACTCACAGCAACCCTATAGGACAGAGTAGAACTCCCCCATAGGGTTTCCAAGAAGTGCCTGGTGGATTTGAACTGCTGACCGTTTGGTTAGCAGCTGAACTCTTAACCACTACACCACTAGGGTTTCCGATCCTATACATAGAAGACCCTAAAGATTCCACAAGAAAACTGCTGGAACTAATAGAAAAATAGCAATGTTGCAAGGTTCAACATCAACACACAAAAATCACTTGGGTTCTACATTAACAAAGATTACTCTGAAAAAGAAATCAAGAAAATAATACCATTTACAACAGCCCCCACACTGATAAATTACCTAGGAATTAACCTAACAAGGGACATAAAGGTCTTGTACAGTGAAATTATAAAATCCTACAAAAGACTAAGACCTACAAAAGTGGAAAAACATCCCATGCTCATGGGTTGGAAGACCTTATACAGTTAAAAATGTCGATCTTACCTAAAGTGATCTACAGATTGAATGCAATCCTGATACAACTCCCAACAACATAATTTACTGAAATGGAAAAACTATCAACTAGCTTCACATGGAAAGGAAAGAAACCTCAAACAGGCAAAGCAATACCAAAGAAAAAGAACAAAGCAAGAGGTCTCACACTCCCTGATATCAAAACATATTAAATAGCCACTGTAATCAAAACAGTGTGGTATTGGTTCAACGATAGACACACAGATTAGTGAAATAGAACTGAGAACCTAGAATTAAACCCTGCTGTTATGGATTGAACTGTGTCCCCCCAAAATGTGTGTCACCTTGATGCCCAGTATTGTGTGGTTGTCCTCCATTTTGTGATCTGATGTAATTTTCCTATGCGCTGTAAATCTTAACCTCTATGATGTTCATGAGGCAGGATTATGGGTAGTTATGTTAATGAGGAGGACACAGTCTACAGGATTAGGGTTGTATATTGAGTCAATCTCTTTTGAGATAAAAAAGAGAGAAGCTAGCAGAGAGAAGTAGGATCTCATACTATCAAGAAAGAAGAGCCAGGAGTGGAATGCATCCTTTGGACCCAGGGTCCTTGTACTGAGAAGCTCCTAGACAGGGGAAGACTGATGACAAGGACCTTCCCTCAGAGCTGACAGAGAAAGCCTTTCCCTAGAGCTGGCACCCTGAATTTGGACTTTTAGTCTACTAAACTGTGACACAGTAAGCTTGTTTGTTAAAGCCAACTCGTGGTATTTCTGTTACAGCAGCACTAGGTAACTAAAACACCAGCCATCTATGAAAAACTGATTTTCAACAAGGGACCAAAGTCCACTCAGCAGGGCAGAAACAGTCTCTTTAATAAATGGTGATGGCAAAACTGGATATTCACCTGCAGAAAAATGAAACAGAACCCATACCTCACACCATGCACAAAAAGTACCTCAAAACTGATCAAAGACCTAAATGAAAGATTACATGGGAAGAAAACTATGGGACCTAATCTTCTGTAAAAATAGGCTAACAAACATTACAACAAATGCACAATAAAAGACAAAATAGATAAATGGGACCTCTTTAAAATTAAAAACCTGTGCTCATCAAAAGACTTTATTAAAAGAGTAAAATCTTTGGAAACGACATATCTAGTAAGGGTCTAATCTGTAAAATCTATAGAAAATTGCAACAACTCAACAACAAAAAGACAAACAACCCTATCACAAAATGGGCAAAGGACATGAAAAGAACCTTCACCAAAAAGGACATCCAAGCAGCCAACAAATATATGAAAAGATGTTCACAATAATTAGCCATTAATCACTAACCACAGAGCTACCAGGGCTCCACTCATTAACCATTAGAGAGATGCAAATCAAAATTACAATGAAATACCATCTTACCCTGGCTAAAATGGCATTGATTAAAAAATAAATAAATAAATATTGGAGAGGGTGTGGAGAGATTGGAATCCTTATTTATTGCTGGTGAGAATGTAAAATGGTACAACCACTATGGGAAACAGTTTGGCTCCTTCTCAAAAAAAAAAAAAAAACCTAGAAATGTAACTACCCTACCTACAACCCAGCAATCACCCTCCTAGATATATACTCTAAACCAAACCCACTGCTGTCAAGTCGATTCTGACTCATATACCCTAGAAAGCTAAACATAATGACATGAACAGACATATGCACACCTGTGTTCATTGCTGCTTTATTCATAGTAGCAAATAAATGGAAACAACTGAAGTGTCCATCTACCGAACAATGGATAAGCAAATTATGGTACATACATACAATGGAAGACTACGCAACCATAAAGAACAATGATAAGTCTGTGAAACATAACTTGGATGGACTTGGAGGGCATAACGCTAAGTGAAATAAGTTAAGCATCTGAGGACAAATACTATATGATTCCTCTTTTATTAGAAGACAAGAGGAGACAAATAGAGACCAATGTCCATTGGTGGTTCCCATGAAGAGGGGGGTGAGGAAAGTAAGTTTTATACAGTAGAAACTATTTATTTTTGGTGATGGGAAAAGCAGCACCAATTGTGGATGTAGTGAGCAAAGCACAACTAAAGTAATAATGAGCATTTGAGCATATATGGATGGGTACCGGAAAACTGGAATATGGGTACGTACAGATGCATACATAGGTGAGAAGAGACAGAAATATCTACACCAAAAACCAAACCCATTGCCGTCAAGTGGATTCCGACTCATAGTGACCCAATAGGACAGAGAAGAATTGCCCCATAGGGATTCCAAGGAGCAGCTGGTAGATTCCAGCTGCTCACCTTTTGGTTAGCAGCTGAGCTCTTAACCACTGCGCCACGAGAAGACATATCTATAGGTATGTGTAAATACAAATCTGTGGGTGCAGGCACATGTATTCACTGAAGACACAAATATAGATACTCCTTACGCATAACCAAGCATCTTCTAACGTTGGCTTTCTGGGTCTGACGGCTTAGGAGCATAGTATATTAGGATCATAGTATCAACTGCCGTAACATAGTCCACAAAAATCATGATCTGTATCCTAATGAAGTGAGTAGCATCCAGGGTCTTAAAAGCTTGCAAGTGGCCATCTAAGACACAACTACCTGTCTTGACTTGCCAGGAGCAAAACAGTAAGAAGGTAATCAAAAGAGCAGAGAAGAAACAAGTTTACAAGAGCCACAACCTCATCTACCCTGTGATCAGAAAAAGTAGTGGTGCCCAGCTACCCCCACTGACCTTTCTGATAGGGGCCACAACAGTTGGTCCTGGATAGAATGGGAGAAAATTATGGAGAAGTCTAAAATTCTTATTAAAAAAAAAATCCAGACAAATTGGAACAATAGAGAATAGAGGACCCCCTGAGACTATCACCCTGAGACTCTCTTTAAACCTAGAACCAAGCCTATCCCCTTAGATCACCTTTTAGCAAACAGCAGAATGGCACACAAAATAAAGGATATTAACCATAAGATCGGTGCCCTACATAAAAACTATGAGTATGAGACCAAAAGGTCAACAATTTCTCAAAAGCAAAGATGAGAGGATAAGGGGACAGGGAAACTGGAGTACTGGTAAGGGAACAAACAGAACACAATTAAAGAGAATGCTGAGAAACTGAGAAATGTAACTAATGTCATTAAACAGTTTGTATGTAAACTGTCAGATAAGAACCTAACTTGTAGTGTAAACTTTCACCAAAAACTCCATTAAACACTATTTTAAAAAATAAAAGAAGGAAAGAACTGAATGCTTTTGAATAATCAAGTAAGATGAGGACTTTAACATATCCCCGGATTTCTGAAACAATGAGATCACTGGTGACCCTGACACAACCATTTTAGTGAAAGAGTGAGCACAGATGCCTGATCAGAGAAGGAGGTTTGAAGAAGTAAAATATCATGACTAGACAACTCTTTGAAGATGTTTGACTGTAAGACACAATAGGACAGTGGCTGGTGGGAAACGTGAGATCAAGGGAAGTATGACAGGATGCTAGTAGCCAATCCTAATATTCATTTCCTCCTAATCCCCAAAAAAACCAAAGCTGTTGCCGTCAAGTTGATTCTGACTCATAGCGACCCTATAGGACACAGCAGAACTGCCCCACAGGGTTTCCAAGGAGTGGCTGGTAGATTTGAACCGTCAACCTTTTGGTTAGCAGTCATAGCTCTTAACTACTGTGCCATCATGTCTCCTTCTCCTACTTAGAATCCTCAATTTTTATCTAGACACATTTGTTACTGTTAGGTGCTATTGAGTTGGTTCCAATTCACAGTGAACCTATATACAACAGAATGAAATACTGCCTGCTCCCACACCATCCTCACAATCATTGTTATGCTTGAGCCCATTGTTGCAGCCACTGTGTCAATCCACCTCACTGAGAGTCTTCCTGTTTTTCACTGACCCTCTACTTTACCAAGTATGATGCCCTTTTTCAGGGACTGGTCTCTCCTAATAACATGTCCAAAGTACGTGAGACATAGCGTTGACATCCTCACTTCTAAGGAGCATTCTGGCTGTACTACTTCCAAGACAGATTTGTTCATTCTTCTGGCAGTCCATGGTATATTCAATATTCTTTGCCAACACCATAATTCAAAGGCATCAATTCTTCTTCAGTCTTCCTTATTCATTGTCCAGCTTTCACATGATTATGAGACAACTGAAGATATCATGGCTTGGGTCAGGCACACCTTAGCCCTCAAACTGACATCTTGTTTTTTAACAATTTGAAGAGGTTTTTTGCAGCAGATTTGCCCAATGCGATGTGTCATCTGATTTCTTGACTGCTGCTTCCATGGGCGTTGATTGTGGATCCAATTAAATGAAATCCTTTATATTGCCTTGAGTTCCTCTCCATATGAAAAATCTATGACTACATTTTTTAGTCCCTCTTTTTTGTTTTAATGTTGTCATCTTTTACATATTGACATCTCTGTTCCCCTATTTTCAGGGTTTTAGCTTGGATTTATTTTTGTGACTTCCCTATCTGGGTTGATATCTGGTTGCTCTGTCCTGTGTTCTAGTCTTGGGTTGTTATCTGATGTTACTGATTTTCTAACCAGAGGACTCCCGTTAGTATTTCTTGTAATTCTGGTTTGGTTTTTGCAAACTCCCTAAACTTCTGTTTATTTGGAAATGCCCTAATTTCATCATCATATTTGAGAGACAGTTTTGCTGGATATATAATACTTGGCTGGCAGTTTTTTTTCCTTCAAGGCTTTATATATGTCATCCCATTGCCTTCTTACCTGCATGGTTTCTGCTGAGTAGTCTGAGTTTACTCTTATTGGCTCTCCTTTGTGGACGACTTTTCACTTATCCCTAGGCACTCTTAAAATTATCTCTTTATCTTTGCTTTTGGTAAGTTTGATTATAAGGTCTTGGTGATAACCCTTGACAACTTCAATCTTTTCTCCATTTATCATGATGTTGCTTACTGGTCCAGTTGTAAGAATTTTTGTTTTGTTTTTGTTCAGGTGTAATCCATACTGAAGGCTGTGGTCTTTGATTTTCATCAGTAAGTGCTTCAAGTCTTCTTCACTTTCTGCAAGCAAGGTTGTTTCACCTGCATATCAAAGGTTGTTAATGAATCTTATCTAAAATAAAAAGTACCCTGCCTTACTTAAAGATAGGTGTGCACATGTAACTAAGTTCTGCCCAGGGCTTTGAACTGGTTCATTCCTGAGAACTTGTTAGAAATGCAAATTCTCAGCAGGGGTTTGAAGCAGAAGGAATTGGTTCAAAGCCCTGGTTCTGCTCATTGAAACTTTAGCCAGCTCTAGGAAATCTCATCATCATCCAGCTGGTAAGCCCATTTTGTCCCTTCTTCCATTCTGCTGACTGGACTGTGATATCTAAAGTTCCAACTTGGATTATGATGATAAGGGCCATATCCTCGGGGTGATAAAACATAAATATGAAAACGACTTGGGTTCCTCAGGCTTTTGGGGAGTGCAGCCACCATACCAGCCCTGGACCACACTGCTATAAACTTTGTCATGAGAAATAACCTTCCAACTTAATTAAACAACTCTGTTTTGCTTTGATTTTCTGTTTCCTGCAGGCAATTCTAATCCCAGTTAAAACAGTATTTTTGTTTGTTCGTTTTAACATAGGAGACACTAGAATATGACTGTGAGGAAATAAGAATGATCCAATTAGAGAGAGTGACACAAGGCAGAGGGGGACACCACTAACAGTGAGAAGCACAAGGGACACGCGAAACCAGCGTGGCTAGAAAGCTGAGAATGGAGGAAGATGGAGGTGGAGTCAAGTCATGCAGAGCTTTTCCAGAGTGGATGAGGATTTTGATTTTTACCCTAAGAGCAGTGGAAAACAACTAGATAATTTTTAAACAGGCAATGTGATCAAATGTGCATTTGTTTCAAAGATCATTAGTTTGAACAATGGAATGGAGCCCGTGCCAAGAGAGGGGGCAAAAAGACTAGTAAGGAAGTTATTCTGGCAATATAGATGAAAGATGGTGATGGCCTCAAATAGGATATGGACTATAGCACTACAGCAAAGTACATACGTAAACATTAAGATGTTAGTTCTGGCAGGACTTTGTGTCTCGTGTGTGAGAGATCTGGACAAGGAACAGTCAAGGATGACACCCAGAGTTATGACTTAGGCAATGCTGTAAACGGTGGTATCGTTTACTGAAATACAGACTTGTGGAGGAGACACAGACTTGGGAAGTTCAATTTTCAACATTCTAATTCTTAAGTTCCTGTGGGATAATCAAGTGGAAGTGCCTAGGAAGTAAGAGATTTGTTCACAGCAGTTTTATTCCTAATAGCCATAAACGTGAAACAGCCAGGTGTCCACAAACAAGGAAATGGACAACAAACTGCAGCCAGTTCATATAATATCTGCTCATTAATAAAAAGAATGAACTACTGATACACACAACAATTTGAATGAAATTCAAAAACATTATACTGAGTGAAAGAAGCCTCACACCACAAAGTATATACTGTGTGTTTCCATTTATAGAATATTCTAGAACAAGCAAAACTAACCTACACTGAAAAACCATGGCAGGCAGTGGTAGGCAGGCTGTGGTGGGGTATCGGGTAAGAATTTTTGGGAAGGGGTGGGAGAAAACTTTCTCAAGTGATGGTAATGGTCTGTATCTTCATAAAAGTTACACAGATACAGACATTTATCAAAACACACTAAATGCTACATACACTTTATGTAAGTTTGGCAGCCAAAAAAAACTATGAACAAATATCGAACACATGTTATTGGTATGCATGCTGGGGAGTTGAGAGTACTGGTGTCAGCACCTTACTCTGAAATTCTAACCTTCAGACATTTGGTAGAATAGCAGATGCTGAAAAAATAAGAGGGGGAATGAGCTTCCAGAATGATATTAGAATAAGATGGACTGATGAATAGATACAGGGATGGATAGATGGCTACATATATGATAAAGCAAATATTTTAAAAGTAATTGCAGAATTTAAGTAATGGGTACATCGTATTCCCTGCATATTTTTTCCAACTTTTCCGTATTTTCATAATAGAATGTTGGAGAATGTTATGTAATCAAACTGTATTTCTTTAAAGGCATTAACCGAAACTTTTCAGTCATGTAAACAGAACACACATCTTCCCTCCTTTCCTGTACATCTTCACTTTTCTTATGAATCAATGAACATTTACTAGTAACAGGTTTACAACCAACTCAATTACCAAGAAAACTAATATTTTAATGCCATGAAATCACTATTAAAGGCCTAAAATATGTACTCTGCAAAAACATTTAAATGGAAAGATGTTAACACATTTTAATAATCAATGAAACCATGCTAATTAAGAAAAAATGCGAAAGTTCAGACTAATACAAGAAGGAAAGTAGTCATTCTAAATGGCATGACATTTTACAGGATCTTGTTTTGTTATGTGTATACTCTGGCAGCTCTTTGGGACTAATTTAATAAGAAGACAATTATTTATCACTGGCATACTAAATGTCACATTATGTTACCCATTAAACTACTTTTCAATGTTTCTGTAAGAATATTATTGTTTGTATTCTTAATTTCCACTATTAAGCATAAGAATTTTTTACTTAAAGAAAACATTTTGCAAAAATTAGCAACTATAAAATCATTAAACTTTTACTTAAATTCTACCCATAATTTATCTTCAGAAAATAAAGTCAAATTGTCCTTTTAATTGACATACTGAATTTTCAAAATCAACTGTAAAGTAAAATGCTCTGTATCAACTCATTCGTTTATTCAACCAACAAGTACAGAGAGTTTATCATATGGCAAGTACTACTGTAGATAATGTATAACAAAGGAGTTTTCTTTTAGCAGCAGAAGTATTTTAATATTCATACACACTGCTTGGAAAACTATATTGCTCATTTTAAGCAAATGAGTGTGTATTTTTAAGATATAGTCTGATGAATACTCTAAGCAGCTTCCTTACTATAGATACTATCAGCTTGGACTTTAACTGTGCAAAACTTTTACAATTGTTTTAGACTCTGAAAGAAAGGTTTATTAATCTATCAAATAAACATGTAGATAGTATCTTTTCTTAGAGCCTCACTGTTAAACTGAAGGGGAAAAAAGCTTAGTGAGCCCAAGGCTGGTCCCAACTCCTAAGTTTCTACACTCTTTGTGAGTCTGATGAGGAAGGCTGCTATTTAGCTAGATGCATCCCCCAGTTTTAGAGAGGGAAAACCTTGTTTTACAAGTTTTAGGTTCTGGTTTGCACACTGTAATCAGCCTGAAGCAAAGTGCATTCAGTAATTGTGGTAAACAAACACCAGAACTCCATGTCATCAATAAATCTGAGTTTTCCCAAATAAGAGAATGTCTAATTACATACTACATCCATTAAAAATGATGCAATGGTTGGAATGTGTGTTCTTTGAAAGGGCAAATGAAGTTGTCTAAAGCTCAAACGGGACCACCGGGATACCGGCTGCTGTGTCAAAGTAAAATTTGGGGAGTTATTTCAACCTGGGTCAGACCTAAAGGTAAAATTCAGAACATTCTGAATTCATCTGGAAAAATAATCGAGTGGAAAGTGTAAGTTTTAAGCTTTACTGATATTTTCTCTTTTTTCTATAAGGTCATTCACTGAGAATCAAAAGCTCACACAAAAGGAATTCACTAAAGGTCAGGGAAAACATTTTCAAAAATGCTTTTTTGTATAAGTCAGTACACCTGGCCCAAGTAAATAATGAACTAATTGAAATCAAAGCATCTAAAGATGATGTGAAACTTCCATTTTTTTAAGTTAAAATGATTCAGAGGATCTTCCCAAAAACCTTATTGTTTCCAGTCTGCACCCTGTGAGTTTTGTTAAAAAGTGGAAGACTGATTTTATGTCTTTTGAGTCTGCATAAACTCTTTACTGCCAATTTCTTACTTATTATGTTCTGGGGGAAAAAAAGGTAATTTACAGTGAGCCAAGATGAGACAAAAGGAAGTAACATTTATTGGGCACCTGGTATACATCAGCACTTCATAAATGTGTATACATTATCTCCACTTCATCCATACAACCTTATAAAGCAGGCATGATCTCCATTTGACAACTGAAAAGGAAGCTTAGAGAGATTAAAGGACTTGCTTAAAGATCATGTAGCTACAAGTCAGGCAGGTTCTTCAGTTCTGGCTTTGCTGTCAACTAGCTGTATGCTCTTGCTAGAGTAAGTCACCTCACTGACACTCCATTTCCTCATATTCAAAATAAAAAGGCACAACTAAGCATATTAATTACATTAAAAGGTAAATTTTCTTTCTCAGAACTGTTGATGGGTGTCAGGCCTACTTCTTTCCCTCAACCTCCACCCTGTCTTCCTTGCCTTTATCCAATTTCACGTTCTTTACCCATTCTACAAGAGGGTAGGAAACAATTTGGCAAAAAAAGAGTACGTAAAAGTTGGGATTTCATACTAAATAATACATCTGATTTTTAAAAGAAAATAGAATCTTAAACAGAGAAGTTGAAATTACTTCTTAAAATTAAATAATAAGATTATTCAGAGAATTCCACTTTATGCTATAGTTTTTTTTCATGATTACAGTGAATAAATGAGAAGCTACTTCTTAAAATTACTTCAAATAGCTCACATCTTCACTAAAAATATTAAGAATTATTATGCTGTCATAATAAGAAGTTTGGTGAAGAAATATTCTCAACAGACACTGAGAAATTGTACATATATACTAAGTTTAAATCTGTCATTCTTTATGAGTTAGCTTTTAAAGAACTATAAGGCCCAGAAGAATAAGTGAGTCATTTCTCTGTATCACGTTTATAATCCACAGAGGTATAAAACACAGAGCAGTTAGAAAATAAAATTCTAGTTTGATAATAATCCCTGCCTTCCTTGAAATTGTCAAGATACACTGAATTGAGATTTTCCATCTGGCCTAACTGTGAACCTATCTTATCTTGTTCATTTTTGAAAATTTAGAATAAGCCATTACTTTCAACATATTTGTCAAAGGAGTTTAAATATTAAATAGGTTAAATATGTGCAAATGACTGAGATATTTTTACTATCTAATTTAAAAATTCCTGGGGGTCGGGATTCAAGGTTAAAATAAGTATATACAGAATAACGCATCTTGTATATTAGAAAGGAAGAGGAAGATAATATTTGAGAGCTTACTACATGACATGTAAGGTAGAAGGCTTTATGTAGATCGTTTATTTAATGATGTTTTCAGTCCTGTAAAAGATAGATATCATTATCTCATTTAACAGATGAAGAAAGAGTCCCCAAAACTAGCTAATTTGCCCAAGATTACACAACGAATAAATACTAATATGTTTCTAAGGAGGCCTGGTGGTGCAGTGGTTAAGCACTTGGCTGCTAACTGAAAGGTCAATGGTTGAAGCCCACCAGCCACTCTGTGGGAGAAAGATGTGGCAATGTCCTTTGGTAAAGATTATAACCTTGAAAACCCTATGGGGTAGTTCTACTCTGTCTTATAGGGTCTCTATGAATCAGAATTGACTCAACAAAATACCACCACCACCACAATGTATTTCCAGCTCATATATACCTGAATGAAAAATCTAAACTCTTTATATTATATCACACCTCCTCCTACTTACTAGGACACGTATTCAAGAATTAAAAAGGAACATTCACCATCATATTAGAAGATTTGGCCAAAGAAATAAACACATAATTATGATACATCAACTGGTATACCTCAGGTATAAAAAGATGGTGTAGGAAACTTGCACTTTCAGAAACAAAGTAAACTGGGCACTAAGATAAAGCTATTTAAGTACAACACATCTTAAAATGCTGAGAAAGGTATTTTTTTTTTTTTAAAGTGTTTCTGGAAAGAAGGAAATTCCTTGGTGATCAGAAGTAACAACAAAGCAATAAAAGGGTAAGTAAAAGCTGGAGTTAGCATTTGCCATAGAATGTTCTACTAGTCCTGGTTGTCTACAGCCTGGATTTTAACAAGTCATTTTTAGAGAATAGAAAAGAAAGTTCAGATCAGAGACATATAAAGCTCTGAGCATACAATGAAATCATGTTCCCTTAATGACTGACAGTAGAAATGAATGCCTGGCTTTGCCTTGGTGGGGTGAGGGGAAAGAAAAAAGTCTCCCCTGAGAATTCCTAATCACAAGACTATATTCATGCGTGCTTGGGGATAGAATTCACAAACAAAACTAAAACCTAATTTAAAGTCATCCTAGGTTAAGGCTGTGCTCCCAGGCAAAGACAGACACAAATACTTTTTTCAGCAAAGCAACTGAAACATAGGATTCGAATAGGTCTTATGGATAGAATTCCAACAAACATGAGTTCACAATAAAGAAAAAAAATCACTAAAGATATGAGGGGAAAAACCATGATTAATCAGAGTCAACAGAAACAACAACCTAAAAAAGAGATCCCCAAAATAATGTGCATATTATAATAATGTGATATGGAATACATAAGTTTAGAGATATAAAAATAGTTCATCAAAAGTATATTGAGGACTTCCAGCAACATGACATTCTAGGCAGAAGCACCACGCCGTCCCTCCACAGCAAAGAGCCGAAAAACTAAGCCAAAAGGAGAAAACAGCAATCCTGAAACCTGAAAACATCAAATGAAGAGGTAAAGAACTCAGCCAAGCACCAAATGGAGTGAGAAAATGACAAAGAATGAAGAGCAAGGAGAGATTCATGCAGACGTCTCCTATCAGCTAACGCAGTGCGGATCTGCCATCTTGGACTCCTATCCGAGAGCAGCAAATAGGGGTTATGAAAAAGTAGCTTCGCGGAACTTACAGCAGGATACAAAACAACCAGTAACCAGCGATATACGCTTTCCTACCCCCCACCCTTCTTCACCCCCACTCGGCCTCCTCTGCTTCCCACGGCCACAGTCTCTTGGCCGGGAAGCACCGGCTGCTTGGATTCCACCCATTGGCACTGGCTGACTCCCTGACTGCCATTTGTTGGCTACTGCTGTTGCTTTTTTCCACCTCTTTTGATTTCTTCCTTACCTCCCACCACCATCCCCTCCTTTAACTCAAATACCTGGCTCCGTGCACCATCTGTGCTTCTTCCTAAGGGTCTGCGGAGCGCCATTCGAGTGTGGAACTGCTTCCCAGTCTGTGCTGCCATGCTGGTGGGATCCCAGGGCTTTTGTTTGTTTGTTTCTTTTCTTTTTCTTTTCTCCAGTTGGGAGCCCGTTCTGGCCGGGCAGTACTACGCAGCTTGGGACCTACCCCTTCAGCTTGTGCAGATGCGCAAAGGGATCCCTGAGAACATTTCTTTTTTCATGGGTTTTTTTTTTCTTTTTCCTGTTTTTTGGGGGGCTCTTCTCGTTCTTTTTTTTTTAATTTGTTTTGTTTTCTTTTCCCTCTTTCTCCCTTTTTGTCTTTCTTCATTGCTCAGTTTCTCGTCTCTCTACACCTTCCTTCTCTTCCTGTCCCCTGAATACCTGGCACTGAATACCTCTAAGCCTTCTAGCCAGGCTGTACTTCGACACCTGAGAACAACCTACCCAGACCTCGTAGCTGCACCGGTGAGATCCCTGGGAGCTTTGCTGTTCTTCTTTCTTTCTAATTTTTATTTATTCACCCTTTTCCTTTCTTTTCTTCTTCTTCCTTCTTGTTTTTCTCCATTTCATAGTCTCTCATCTCTCCACTCCAATGACAAGCTCCCCTAGCACTCTTTTTTGTTTGTTTGTATGTTTTTGGCTCATGTTCCTCTCTCCTCTCTCCCATACCCATCTTAGCTCCACACATCACAATCTCCACCTCCCCCCAATCCTGCCTACCTGCACCATGCACTTAACATCACACCACCAAGAAGCACAGGCATGGCCTACAGGAACCTGCCCTGGACTGATTACCGACCCGCCCTGGTGGCTACAGTAGGTATCACAAACAATGCATCCCAGCAACTCCTCTTCAGCTATACCTGCCCTGCTGTACCATATCTGAGCAACTGACCCTGCCAATTGAAGAAGAAGGCAAAAAGTATCGTCCCCACAGACAAGCAAACAACAAAGAACACACAGCACACCTGTTCAGATAGCCAAATAAAAAAAAAAAGGATGAAACAAACAAATCTACAATCAGTAAATGAGAAAAATAACTACTGAATGCCCCGAAGACAGCAGACAATATCAAAACATTTACAAAAACAGGACAGGATGGTTCCAGTACGCATCCAAAATAAAACACCAGATGCCTTTCCAGTGGAAGAAA
>NW_004443943.1:6145127-6146855 GCF_000243295.1 Trichechus manatus latirostris
CCAAAAGAAATACAACAGGGAATCAGAGCAGTTAATCAATAAATGACAACAAAATCAAAACAATAAAAGAGGGAATAAACGGCATAGGTATAGAACCTTCTAATGGAGAGGAAAGCAAGGCAATACCAAGTAATAATAGACTCCTTCGAACTTAGAAAGATAAGGCTAAATTTCACAGGAACTACAAAGAAAGTTAACAAACATACTCATAAAAATAAAGAGGAAAAACATAAAGTCTCAGCAAACACAAAACCTACAAAAACAAAGGAAATGAAAAAAAAATCCACAAACTAAAGGTATTCAGCACAAGAGAGTAAGAAGAACAAAAAAAAATCAGCACCACAAAAAAAGCACTACAAAATGACAGCAATAAACTCACATCTACCAATAATTACACTGAATGTAAATGGACTCAACGCACCCATAAAGAGACAAAGAGTGACAGCATGGATAAAACAGCAGAATCCATCGATATACTGTCTACAAGAGAGACACCTCAGAAACAAAGATGTGAATTCATTAAAAATCAAAGGTTGGAAAAAAATATATCAAGCTAACAACTACCAAAAAAGAGCAGGAGTGGCAATACTAAGCTCAGATAAAATAGACTTAAAAACAAAATGTACCATAAAAGACAAAGAAGGACACTATATAATGATTAAGGGGATGATCCATCATGAAGACATAACCATAATAAAATCTACGCACCCAATGATGGGGCTCCAAAATACATAAAACGAACTTTAACAACACTGAGAAGAGAAAATTGACAGTTCCACAGTAATAGTAAGAGACTTCAACACACCACTCTCAGTAAAGGACAGAACTAAAAAGAAACTCAGCAAAGATACAGGAGACCTAAAGGGCACAATCAGCCAACGTGGCCTCATAGACATATATAGAAGACTCCATCCAACCGCTGCAAAGTACACATTCTTTTCCAATGCACATAGAACTTTCTCCAGAATAGACTACATCTTAGGCCACAGAGCAATCCTCAACAAAATCCAAAACGCTGAGATAATACAAAGTATCTTCTCTGACCACAATGCCATCAAGGTAGAAATTAACAACAGAAAGAGCAAGGAAAAAAAATCATTTACACGGAAACTGAATAACACCCTGCTTACAAACCACTGGGTAATAGAAGAAATCAGAGATGGAATCAAAAAATTCTTGGCATCAAACGAGAATGAAAACACATCATACCAAAACCTCTGGGACACAGCAAAGGCAGTCCTCAGAGGACAATTTATAGCAATATATGCACATATCAAAAAAGAGGAAAGGGACAAAATCAAAACATTAACTCCACAATTCAAACAAACAGAAAGAGAACAGCAAAAAAAGCCCACAGCCACCAGAAGAAAGGAAATAATAAAGATCAGAGCAGAAACAAATGAAATACAGAATAGAAAAATAATACAAAGAATCAACAAAACCAAAAGTTGGTTGTTTGAATCAACAAATCACTGGCCAGACTGACAAAAGTAAAACAGGAAAAGATGCAGACAACCCAAGTAACAAATGAAATGGGGGACATTACAACAGACCCAACTGAATAAAAAGGATCATAACAGAATATTATGAAAACCTATACTCCAACAAATTTGAAAACCTAGAGGAAATGGATAAATTTCTAGAAACACATGGCCTACCCAAACTACGACAAAGTGATGTTGAAAATCTGAACAGACCCATAACAAGAGAAGAGATTGAAAAGGTAAT
>NW_004443943.1:6149920-6238287 GCF_000243295.1 Trichechus manatus latirostris
CCAAAAAAAAAAAAAAGGTCGAGAAGGAGAGGGTTGACATGTTGTGGGGTTGTTAACCAATGTCATAAAACAGTATGCGTACTGACTATCTAATGAGAAACTATTTGTTCTGCAAACTTTCACCTGAAGTGCAATTTTTTTTAAAAAAGTATATTGAGAGAACAAGATATATCAAAATCCCTCATGCAGATTTTTTAAATTATTAGGAGAGGGGCAGGAACACTTAGAAAACCCCTTTCATGAGGCTCAGGCACACAGAGCTTGCTGAAAACTGAGCTGGAGAATAAGGGAAGGCACCAGTCCACTCTCTATCCCACCATGAACCTATCACCAAGTAACAAGCAGCAACAGTCTACCACTGGAAGATAGGCAAAAACATAGAAAGCCCTCCTGTGACACAGGCATGCAGGGTCTGCTGAAAGCTGTGGTTAGAGCAGAAATGCCAAGAAAAGTCTCCTGCACACCATGCCTCACACTAATTTGAAGGTAGCAGCAGCTCACCAATGGAAAAATTTGAAGCCTGTGTTGCACTCAAGTTACTTACAGCAACAATAAAATTCAAAATACACTTCAGCTACTGACAATATTGACACAATTCTCTACACTAAAGGCCTGTAAGAAAAACCAGTACCCATTTAGGAGTATTAATATTATTTACCTAAGTCTTTACTCGTCTTTAATGCATAGTATCTAACATTCCATAAAAATATTACTAGACATGCAAAATAGTAAGGAAAAAAAAAACTCACTGTCAACAGATAAAATAGTCAACAAAACAGACCCAGAGATGGCCTAGACATGTTAAATATCAGACAGGACCTTTAAAATAACTGTAATTAACTCATTAAGAATCTAATTGAAAAAATGATCAATATGTATGGGAGTAGGGGGGGAGACTTCACCAGAGAAATGAAAACTATTAAAAAAAAAAAAAGAGTCAAATTAAAATGGTAGAAATGTAAAATGAAGTCACATACTGGGAAAAATATTTTTAAAACTTATCTGATAAAGGACCTGTATACAGAACTCTTACAGCTCAATAAGCAACCCAATAAAAAATTAGCAAAATTTTGAACAGACAGTTCACAAAAGAAGCTATATGAATGGTCAGTAGACACATGAAAAGATTTTCAACATCACTGGACATCAGAGAAATGCAGATATTACTACATACCCACTAGAATAGCTAACATTAAAAAGACTGACAATACCATTGTTGGAAAGAATGCGGAGCAACTGAACTCTCATACATTGCTGACGGGAATACAAAACTGCAAGGCCACTTGAAAAACAATTCGGCAATTTCTTATAAAGTGAAATAGACACTTACCATATGACCTAGCAATTCCACTCATAGGCGTTTATGCAAGAGAAATGAAAATATATGCCCACACAAAGATCTGAATGTGAATTTTACAGCAACTTCATTCCTAATAACCATAACTGGAAATGACCCAAATGTCTATCAAATAGAGAATGAATTTTAAAAACTGTAGTATATCCATAAAATAGACTACCACTCAAAGCCAAAACAATAAACTACAGATACATTCTTAAATATGTTATTGGTAAAATTTAATTTATTTTTCTAAGAACTTCTCACTTAACGATAGGTAACAACTACCACTGACACTGAAAGCTATCTAGTAACGAGAAACTGCATATTTAGTCAGAAAATAAATTATTAACCTGTCATTCTAATTACACAATGATAATGAAAACAAATTCGTAGGTGAATCCAAAAGCATAATATTAAGTAAAGGAAGACACAAAAGACTAATACTGTGTGATTCCATTTAAATGCTATTTTGGAAAAGGCTAAACTACAAGGAGAGAAAATAGATTAGTGGTTGTCAGGTGCTGGAGGTTAGGGATAGGAAATTGTTCTTTTAATTAAAACTTTTATGTAAGTGGAATTTGCAAAACCAACTACAAATTAAAATAACTTTCATTTATTTAGTCAACAAATACTGAGAGCCTACAATGTGTCAGACACTACCCTAGGTGCTAACCAAAAATGAGTTTTCTTTTAATTGCAGAAGTTCTCATTTTCAGAAAAGTAACTGATGGTAAAAAAATGGAATAACTCGTTTAATACAAGTTTTCTATATGTGATTGAATGTTATCAGCAGGAACTCTCAATACCTCTTCCATCTGCTTACCAGATTGGAAGAAAACACCCTGTACTTTCTCATGCTAGTTAATTATACATTTATTAGGATGAATCAAATGCAACTGCAATGTAAAAAAGGGGAGGAGGGGAGGAGCTCTTTCATATATTTCTAAAGGTAGGGACTTTGAAGCAAGAAAGCTGTAAAAGCAATCAGAGGTCATGTCATACCTTTCCATTGTAATACAAAATAATCACTGAGTGGATTTCTAGTCAAAATGTCTGATTTCTTTGGTGAACTTTTTCTACTTTCCAGGAGCTTTCCCAACATGCAGACTGAAGTGTGTTACTCATTTTGTAAACACAAATGATTGCTATGGAGATTGAGCTGACTTCTGGTTTTCCTATTTCTAATCCAAGTACAGCAGCAGCATTAACTAGAGGACAACACAATTCTCATTTTTAGTTAAAAGTCTTTTCTTCAACTTCCTTTTTTTATCGTTAGTGGAAACCATATGCAAGTCTTTCTAACAAGGTTTATTTCACTCAGGCACTTCAAAATGGAATATTCTTTTGTCAGAGATGCTACTTTGGATCTGTGACTGCTCCTGATAATTTTAGAAAAAAATTATAAATGTTGTGCTTTCACACTACTCTTAAGATATTGGGACTTTGAACTTTCCCAGTAGAGTATTTCCATGATCTGTGTCAGTGGTTTTCTGGCCTGAAGGGACTACCATAGTCTCTGAAGTTTTTTTCAGGTACACTAGGTGATAGGTACTACTCAATACACACGCACTAAGAAAATGGAGCTGTGCAAACATATCTCACAAAGAACCACATTACAGAAAAGACACAATGAACAGGAATTTAGAACATAAAAGACTGGCCATTTTATTCCTCACTCATAACAAAAGTTTTTAAAATTCCAAAATATGGAAGTGCTTGAAGTTAAAAAGTATAGTTTCTCTTTTTAAATTTTTTTCTCAAACTAAACTCATTTTTGTGCCTTTATTTTTCTTGATTTCACCTTTCAAAACTGTATCAAATCTTAAGGTTGTGAAATTTAATAATTCAAAGGCTCATACTTAAAAATCCAAATTATATCATTTAAAATTATAAATTTAATAATACTTAATCCAACTTTTTTAAGTGAAATTTACTTAAAGCACTCAGTTACCCTCCAACTGACTTCAGATATTTTCCACTATGCAAGTGATTATCTAAGATAAACTGGTGCCTTAAAAACTTTGAAGAATATACTTGTGCCAACAAATGAGCAAAACCTGAACAACACATATGTAGGTAACCCTATATCTTTATTTTAATTGTTTAAACCTAAACACATTGTCAGTGATAGCAACCAACTTTACAATCTTCAGAAAATGAAAAACAGATGAAACATCTTAGATGATCATGAATCACACAGTAATGGAACTTAGCTTCAGATGACTCCTGGAAATTATTCTGACTATAATCAGTTTTGGTGCTTTGATTTTTATAATCTATGCTAATGGCTCCTTACCACTTCTTCCTCCAGTTTTCCTAAAGGAGGTAGGATTGGGCTAGGGATGCCTGACCTCTTTAAAATATCATTTCCAAACACCATAAGCAAGGGACGTGGGATCATCTTCAAATCAATGCTTCTGAATTCAGTGAAGAAGCAGAGGAAGGGAAGCATGAGAAAACTTCAGAGACTGTAGGAAAAATCCAAACTCAGTATCCAAGCCTTTTAAAAATCATAAATTTGAAGAGAAGAATCTCCCCTTTAAAAAATGCAATTGCACCAGGTTGTTACTAATATACCAGATCATCCCATTTTGGAAAACACTGTCTGACCACCAACAAAAGAAATGGCAAACATTAGAATAAAATCCAACTATCCACAACCTCTACCACTCATCTGTCAATTTGTCATACTATGGTGGCTTCTATGTTGTGATGTTGGAAACTATGCCATCAGTATCTCAAATTCCAGCAGGTTAACAGGTTGCAGCCAAGCTTCCAGACTAAGACAGACTAGGAAGAACAGCCTCAGGATCTACTTCTGAAAATTAGCCAATGAAAACCCTATGGATCACAGAATATTGTCCAAGAATTCAACACACTTACTTTGGACTCATCATCAGAAGGGACCAATTCTGGAGGAAGATACCATATTTGGTAAAGTGGAGGGCCAGCGAAGGCGAGGAAAACCCTCGATGAGATGGACTGACCCAATGGCCACAACAATGGACTCAAACATACCATCAACCACGAAAACCAGAACCAGGCAACATTTTGTTCTATTATACATAAGGTCTCCATGAGTCAGAGCTGACTTAACAGCAATTAACAACAACATCATCCACAACCCACTACAGTCACAGTAAGAATTTACCTCTATTCAACATATGGGAGAAATTGACAAATTATAAAAAGAGAAGCTAATATCAAGGATATATTTTTCTTAAATCTCAACTACTTCATGAAAAAGCACAGGTGTGATGAACTATTTTTTAAATATATGCTTGGTAAAATGCTAAATACAGAGGTTCTCTACCTTGGCATCACATTATAATCACCCAGAGACCTCTTTCTTTCCCTTCTCTTCCCTTCCTCTCCTCCTAGGATGAAAATGTCAAAGTCTTAGGAAGTTGGTCCTTGAGGGCAAGGAAGTACCATGCAGAGGTATCAGCTGTAATGTGCCTGGCAGCTGTGAGAGGGGAGCAGATGGGAGAACACAAAGGTAGCAGAGTTAGAATTCTGGTTACATTAATCACAATTAATCAATCATAAAATTAATACACTGAGGATAATGGGAGCCAGGTTTCTCACTTTGAGATAAGCAAAGGTTAGAAAGAACACTGCACTACTGAGTTAGAATTCAAGTAAATTAATTTTTTTTTAGTTATAAATACACAGACACAGACATAGTTATAGATATACACATATGTATGTATGTAGTAAGGACACAATACTTAAGTGCCTGGCTGCTACCCAGAAGGTCAGAGGTTCGAACACACGAGGGAGAAAAGACCTGGTGATATGCTCCCATAAAGATTACAGTCTAGGAAACCCTATGAGGCAGTTCTACTCTGTCCTATAGGGTCACTATGAGTTAGAATTGACTGGATAGTACACAATAACGATGTATGTAGGTCTTTCTGCTGAGTGGGCCTAGAAGTAACGACACCTGAGTGGCAATGAGCCCAATGAAATCCAGATTATGGTGTCTAATTACCATCCTCCACTCAAAGAAATGAGGACTTGGGCTGGGGCAGAGAAAGTAAAAGATAAGCCTGGAACATCCTGTTGTGCCAGAAAGTAGGACAATACTCAAGGAATGATGGGAACATGTCAAAAGAACACAGGAGCCAGTTTAAAAGGGCTCCTATGGGCCAAATCTGGGATAATCTGAGCATCAAAATAAATAATGAGATTATCAGATTAAAACTCATTGAACAAAATGGGAATCCATGAACTAATATTAATATAAATAAATGAATAAATTGATAAATAGTGCAGAAAAGAAAGCTCTTCCTTATAATAGAATACCAATAAGTAAATGAAGATGGAATAACGAAAATTAATTGCCACTTGGCAACTATCAGAGTGGTAGTCTAACAAGGAAGGAGCTGATAATGAATGTTAAGATGTGGGTAGAAATTTGATGAAGAACAGGATACTGGCATTATATGGAATATCTCACAAAATACTAATTAAATACACAGGGGATAACGGTGACTTTATAGTGGAGAAACAGCATTCACAAGCTCGACCAGATGATCATAGTTAACCATCACCAGTGTTGGGACAGACTGACACAGTTCGTCTCCCGATGTGACGCACTGAGAAGAGCACAGCATCACTTCTACCAAGAACACATGGCCTGAGTCTGATCTGGAGTAAACACGATGGTCTCGGTTGGGGTCATCGTACAGAATGAAAGGCCTGTCAAGGACATGAGAAATAGGGAAAAGACGGAACAATGGGTTCCATACTGAAGAAGACTGGTGGGACATGACAACTAAATTCAACAAGTGTTCTATACGATCCTGGACCAGAAAGGAAAAAGAGACATACATTGTCGGGCCATCTGGTAAAATTTGAATGGGTTGGTGGATTGGATGATAGTTCTGTACCAATATTGATTTCCTGATTGATAATAGACTTCCCTTACTTTCCCATCTTCCCCTACACTCTTTTCCTTTCCCCTCCCAACATGGAGATGCTGACATGCAAGAAAGTGGGGCAGTAAATGGGATAAGGCCAAGGAAGAGGGGTAGCTGGGGGTAGGAGACACGGAGGTAAAGGGAGGAGGTGGTTACACTGGAGTGGTAATTATAAATATGTATGTAGGAGAGTGTCCTTCTTTTGTGAAGGTGCACACACTGTAGTACTTAGGGATTATAGAGCATAATGTTAGAAAACTATACAGACTGATTGATAGATAAAGAGGGTGAGAAATTCAGTAAAATATTAATTGGGAATCTGGGCAAAAGGAATGCAGTAGTTCTTTGCAAGATTTTTGTAGGTCAGAAGTTAGTTTAAAATAAAAAATACTAAGTAAGATCATCTGGGAGCTTTTTTAAAATCCCAATACCCAAGCTTCCCCTCAAAGTAAATCTTTGAGGCATGGGGACCAGGGATCTGTATTTAACACTTCAAGGAGAATCCAAAGTTGATAACCACCAACTTACCACTCTATGATATACAGTATTTGCTCCATAAATGGCTGATATTTGCATAACCTTACATGTCTGTATGCAAAACATAATTCTGCATGTTGGGAATTATTTTTTAAAATTAACTGTGACCTATCTTAGGCAGCAAAGATACAATGCAAGTACTGAGGTCTATATTACTATTAGCAGAGAAAGTACAGAAAAGATAGTAAGTAAAACATTAATAATGATGGGATAAGAATGCAAATTATCACAAACACTACTTGCTTATAGGATCCTCTAGAAATTACAAGTATCAATTTAAATAGGAAGCAAAAAGAAGCAAACGTAACTGACAGCTATCTGTCTTGTGCCAAATGTTTTTTGTTTTTGCTTGCTTGTTTGTTTTTGTCTTCTGGAAAGGCTTTATTATATTACGGGGGTTGGGGGCAGAAGTATTCAGTCCTTCTTGACCTTCCTCATGTTGGCCAGGACACTGCACAGTTCCTCTCGCTTCCTCTTGGTGCGGATGTGTATCCTCACTCTTTACTTGATGAACTTGAGGGCTGCTTGTCCTTGGAGACCTTGAACAGCTCCATGGCATGCTCCTATACGGTGGGAAACCGCACACCTCCTGGATCATATCCCGCTTGAACTTAGTACGCTTGGTGGTGGTGGCTGTGCCTTGGCTTGCTCATGTTCTTGGTCATCTTGTGACCCTTGTTGAGGTCCGTGGCCATGGGGTAGCGCACAGCCATGGATGCTGTGGCAAAGGGCTGCCAAATGGTTTTTAAAGTGGTCTTTTAAAACTTAAGTTTTGGTGATTTCTTTACTGAAAAAAGAGAATTTATATAAAGTAAACTGAACCTACAAAAACTGTCTCTATGTTCAGAGAATATTTCCCTCTTTGTTCAAGATCTTATACCTCTTCCAGTTTTTTTCCTCTCTTGTACTTTTGAAAATGGCTGAAAATTCACCTTCGTATTAAGATACAGTCAGAAACAACTTAAAGGTTCATAGCTTGGGGACAACTTGAGTAATTTATGCTGCATCCATACAATGTAATAATATGTAATATGCAGGGGAAGAAAAAATGAGGGTGATCTTTATATACCCAACTGGTATAAGTTCCAAGATCTATTGTTTAAAATAACAACAAAAACAAGAACAAGGCAAGTTGCAAAACAATGTATACAGTATACTACCATTTGTGTAAACAGGAAATGTATGTGTGCCTATGTGTGTGGTATGTGTACACGTTTACCTATACAAAAACTATCTCTGGAATAATACAAAAGATACTGGTAACATTGATTACATGCTGGGAAGGAAAGAAGAATGAAGAACTTTAAACTGTATAACCCTTTTGTATATTTTGAATCCTAAATCCTATAAATATATTTTAAAAAATTAAATTCACATGTAAATAAAAACAATTTTACCTTCAGGAAACTGCCCTACAACTAAGGTAACTGTCATTCCTCCAAACCTCTTCAACTCTTCTCCATAATCACTGTGTACATTTAAGTGAATGCCCCTTCACTCACAGGAATGTTCACTCATTCAATAGTATTAAGTTCCTACTGTGACATGCAAAACCTACCACAGTGCATATTCCCCTGGAATATACAAAAAAAAAAAAAAAAAAAGAGGAAGACGAAGAAGCAATCTCTGCCTTGATAGTCTGCTTGCTATCTGGATATAGCACATCTGTTAATGCAGTGCAGTGCAAATGCAAACGAAAAGCCCAATGAGCAATACACGATATACTACACTGAGCACTTTGTAAGACCGTGATCATTTCCAGCTCCCAGTGATCAGGGAAGATTTCATGAAAAAGATCCCAGTTGAGTTGGTCTTTGACGGACAATGCATCAACAGGCAAAAACAGGGACAGAAGAGCATTCAAGTTGATGGAATGGAATAAGCAAGCTGGATTTGGGGAGGAGCAGCAGCCCATTTTGGCAACAGTAAGAGGCTAATATAGAGAAGCTGAGACAGACGAGGCTGGAAAGTAAAATTCGTGCAGAAGGCGGAGGCTCTTAAATTATCACCCAGCCCAGGGTCAGTGTGTAGTACATAACAGATGTTCAATAATGTTCAACCATAGTCAACATTATACATTTTCTTTGTGCTCTGATGAAACTAACCATCAGTGGTTCACTGAAGTTTGGCTGGAAGTAGGCCTGATAGACCATGGAAGTGTCATCTATTTTAATTCTTTCAGCTGGTTGGTGAAGACTTGATGAAATTGATAGAGTTATACTCTCAGATTAAAGAACTTAATAAAAGTTCTTAAAGACAAAACTTATTAGAACCTCTGTGATTCAAAAGATGATGTTTTCTTACTGAGGTCAAAATCTGTACAGGCTAAACATGTACTCGCTGGAATAAAGTAAGAGCAACAGCACTTTTTCAAGGATGCAGAGTACTCTGATTCGAACAAGACCTGTGGCTTAAACAAAAGGTAAGTGAAAACTTCAACATTTTTCCATGCTGGACTACTATGAGGTCAAACTTCACATATTTTGAAGAAATGGCTGAACTACGTTTTGGTGGAAATAAAGCCACCCTTTTAGAAGAGAGGTGCACAGTTGGATGACTATGAAAGGGGCTTTAAATTCCTGCTACTGCCTTTGTTGTGCACAATCCTAGTGTGAGTGTGATTTATTGAGCTTTTGTCCCATCAGAGGGCTCAGTTTCGAAAAGAATGAAAACAAACCAAACCCACCTAGTTGATGCAATATTCTGGAATTTTGGCAACAACTCCATGAATCCCAAAACTATTTCTGCCTACTTGACCAAAATCAGGGCAGTGTTTTTGTTTGCCCAACTCAATGAAAATGCATTCTCTTTTGCGAAATATGACAGCTACCATGAGCAGAACTATCCAAAGGTATTCATTTTGACTAATTATATTCCACATTTTAAAGAACAACTTTTTAAATATTACATTCTCATTTACTTTATTTAAAAAAAAAGAATGATTAGCTCTAAGTCAATAGCTACGTACAACTGTGCAAATAAAATCTATTACTCTGTTTTCTAAATGTCTTTTTTATTTGAAGTTAAAATCCTTATTATACAAAGCCAGGAAGTCTTAGAGTATGTAACGTGGTTATCAAGGAAACCTCCACATGCAAAAATGTCTAATTATGAAGGCTCCCACTAATAGTAAAGACTGATTTGAAGGAAAAAGAGAAAGGACTAACATTTCCCAAGCTCCAACTATTTGATAAACACACTGCTTGTTTTCTCCTAATACACATTCAGGATATGTTTAAGAATTCTATAACAAAATACATAAAGAGTCAAGCTATATTCTGCCAGGCAGTAGCAATATTAACACCTCTCTCTCAAAAAAAAGTCATGAAAAAATATTTAGCAAGGTGGTACTCTAAAGTCTCCTCCAACTCTAAAATTTTATGTCTATAAAATTAAAAAAATAATAATCCCAAGGTAAATTACCAAGTTATTATATAGTTGACAATTTTAAATAGATAATACTATAAAATTCCAAGTAAAAATAATAAACATGTACTGCATGTCTACCATGGGTATATTAAAACTCACCAAGAACATGACTATGAATAGGCAACCTTTCTGGAAATGACTATAACCATACGTGCATATACATGTGTATGTACAACCATTTCTTTGATTTGCTTTACTACAACTTGACTCTCATACACTCAGGTTTATGAAGACAACAAAGAACTGTGGATACTGGGTATGAAGCCCCAGTCACTATGCTAAGAGACAACAATGAGGGTCCATGGACTTCCATGTTAATTCAGCTATTGCTATGGGTCAAGCACCTCAAAGCTTAGGAAACCAAAGCTTCTACGTACAAAAGTTACCAGTACCAGTTGTTGTTGAGTCAGTTCCGACTCATGGCAACCATATGCGTGTCAGAGTAGAACTGTGCTCTATAGGATTTTCAATAGCTGATTTTTTCAGAAGTAGATCACTAGGTCTTTCCTCTGAAATGTCTCTGGATGGACTCAAACCTCTATCTTTCAGTCAGCAGTGAAGCATGTTAATCGTTTCCACCACCCAGGTACTATACTTATAAAAGTATGGTGGTAAGTTATCTTTTTAAGGTCCTACTTTAATTGCACTTCGAAAATCACAGAACTTAACATCTTGTAGAATTGTCATGTTCATCTAGTTTAGCTCCTTCATTTTATAGTGAGATACGAAACTTAGAAAAATGACTTCTCAAAGGAATGAAGCTAATTAATAGGTCTCTTGCTTCTCAGTATCAATGTCTTCTACTCCCCTTTTCTCTTCTGAACTGTTCAGTATGAATTTTACATATGCTTTTTATTCCATTTGCTTAACTGGATTTGGAACGGTCCACTGGTTGGTTCCTTAAAATTATTATCAATTTACTCTATTGAGTAATTAACAGGACCTTTCAACCATCTTAATCTGTAATCTCAAGAAAAATTCACTTTAATCTTGGTCATGTCTACCTTCGCCAAACCTAGAAAAAGATTTCAAAGTCTGTAGAAAAGCTGTGGTCTCCTCTTCCACTATATATTTGGGGACATAACTTATTTTCAACCACAACCACTATTTTAGGCAACAGATTTAAAAAAAAAAAGTCTAAAGCTTTAATAACACATGATATGCTTACTTAGCAACAGCACTCTGGATAAAT
Organism: Trichechus manatus latirostris; assembly: GCF_000243295.1. NCBI lineage: Eukaryota > Metazoa > Chordata > Mammalia > Sirenia > Trichechidae > Trichechus > Trichechus manatus. The sequence goes on from NW_004443943.1 coordinate 6,161,343, forward strand.
TTATTTCAGCATGAGGATTTGGGGTGTCTTAGAAAACACTTATGAAACAAAAGCACCAAATAAAGAACAAAGAGAATCCCAGAAGGAAAATTAGGGTAGGAGAATAACAAAGCCGAGGGCAGGACTAGAATACAGAAAATCATCTTAAATGGTCACCACTATAGTCTGCAAATTTGACTCCTGATTCCCTCAAGCAAAGATAGAAACCACATTCATACAGGATTCACAGGGTTCAGTTTTTCAGGTTTGGTAATATTAAGATCTGCGAGCAATTTCCCCAGTGGTTTCTCCTGAAGAGTCCAGTCTGTGATGTGGTGGATGATGCCACAGTGCTGGCATGTGATGGGTCTTGTCTGCTCACAGTCTCTCAATACAGGCTGATGGATAGCGCCAAATAACGGAGAGACAGACAACCCATCTCACTCGGCCCAGGGAGTACATGCGAGGAGGGCGAAAATCCTTCTTAGAGAACTGGTCCGATTTCATTCCGACTCCCAGAAAAATGGGCTATTGAGGCCACAAAGCTTAGAGCCTGGTCACAATCACTGTAGCCTGGAGAGTGTTCAACGCAGTCATTCCTCATCGCCTGCAAAAGTACTATGTAAACTAGGGGTGGGGAGGGAGCCCAGTAATTTTTTGGTCTCTAGAAGGCATGATTTAACAAACTCTAACAGAAGTTCTGCCATTAACATTTGTTCTTCTCCATGGCATCTTATAAATATTCAAGGACTAACTGCAGCTGGTTTCATCTTTTCCTGCTGAGACATCTTTTAGTCTTATTTATATTTTTTAACAAGGGGGAGTTCCAGGTTGATTTTGAAAGCGTATAAAAAGATATGGGGCTGAGTTTTATTAAAAAGAAATTATAAACCAAGGAAGAATTAATGAATATGGTACACTACACTGTACGTAATAAATGCAGTAATAAACAAATCTGATTTAGCAAAGTAAGTCATCTCAATAAAACCTGCTCTGGGATAGCTTGAGGTCTGGAATTAGAACTCCCAATGACTGCTTTTTAGCAGTGACTACAAAGAGTACAGCCAATGTTCCAGGGATGACAGGCACAATCCATGGAAGAAAGGGTCATCCTGGTTGGACTGCAAACCCTTCACACAGTCCAAACATCTGAAGGCTGATATAACCAGCTCACAAAGGAACACTTATTTGTTAAAGGTATAAACGTGAACTTCACCATCACTTCTTTCAACTGTGCTTCCTGGAATCCTTCTTGAACATCTGTTAACATTAAGATTCAACAATCTTCTGGTCACTTTTAGTTTTTGAAACTCAGTCCAGTGCAGTGTAACACTCCAATCTCATAACCAATTCAAAATTAACCTCACTACTAGACTTATAGTTCAGGAAACTCAGAGTGGGGTGGGAGGAGGGAGACAGAAGCAGAGAGAGAGAATGCATACTGGGAATGGAGGTGCTCTTCCGGGCTCTAGATTATCTACTTAGTAGGCAGTGACTAGCTTTTTTTAAAAATGAAGCAGAAGAGAAAAGAATTGAAAAATATGGCGCAGCACGTGTACACAGACTGTGAGCAGCTAAAGCTGCAAAGCACCACGCCTTCCTAAAGCAGACCACTTAAGCCATGGTGGAGAGTGCCTCAGTCAAAAGCTCTGGCACTGCCCTTAGCTATGCCCTAATGACTTGCTGAAAATGAAGGTTTTTGCTTTGTTTCAAATGCAGTTGATTGTGCATGTGTATTTCTGAAAACTTTTTCAAATTAAAACTGGACATGAAGATCTAGTTGATCAAGATACCAGATCAAGTTAAAATGAAACTCAGTATGTCATAAAGCTGGAAAAAAATGTTGTGGTTTCTAGAAAACACATTGCTAAATTCAGTGTATTCTCTGAACAGTTTACAACACTTATAAAATCCGTCTATCATGGCAATGCATGTCAACTTTTCTCTGTAATTCTGGTCAAAGCTAAACACCAAAGGGAGCTGGTGAAAACTTTTGCTAGTTCCATGTTTTCAGAACTGTGCTCCTCTCCTATGACCACATACACACATGATTTTTTTGTTTTGTTTTGTTTTTTGAGAAAGCTTTCCTCAAATCCCTTAAGCACACATGTTTGTAAGGGTAAGGGATAGTCCTTTACACCCCATCAACAAGATAGAAAAGCACTTCTGAACAGCCAAAGTGAGTTCTGTGACTTGGAAAAGTCATGTTTTCCAAGTTCTGGCAAACCAAAAGACACAGATTATTGTGAAGATGATGGTTTTCAGGAGTGTGGAAAATCACCTTGGGGATAAAACACTCCTTCAGTCTTTGATACTATATCCACTATGATTCATTTCTCTGGATTCCAGGTAACTAGTGTCTTATGGTATTAAAACACTTCCTAAAATAATAAACTACCTTTAAGCTCTTCCAAATTTCTGAAATAAGCTTGCAGCCAAGGATTTCTGATTCTCTAAAGCAGCAAAGGGGTTTGACATTCATGCTATTTCCTAAAACAACACATTTGCTTTATGAACTAAATTTCTTATAGGAAGATCAACACTTATTTTAGGTAAATATTCAATGTTTAATTCCACTTTTCTCATTAAATGAAACATTTTCACATTTTTTTAAAGGGAGAATGATTAAGTGACCCCATGGTCACTAAGTAGGATATTGTGAATCTATATTTACGAACGTGAAAGGTGAACATGATGGATATAAACACCAGAATACAGAGTAAAAACCAATATAATAAAATTATGTATGTAGATATATCTATCTAGATGATGACTAGAAAGATGTTTCCAAAATGTACACTGTAACTTTTGGAAGGGCACTTGGCTGCTCTTTACTTTCTACTCTGTACTTTTCTGTACACTTTTTTTCAATGAGTATGTAACATTTTTCACTTAAGGAAAAAAAAAGGATATTTTTTCCAAATAGAACATTAATCTCTGAAAGGAAACATTTTCTGTTATATTTAAAAATAGCACATAAACCCTTAAACAGATTGTGGTATTTCATAAAAGCCAAAAAAAAAAAAAAAATTTGGGAGCAAGCAGACAGAGAGAGCATATGTCCCCCAACTGCAGCACCACCTGTTGTATTTTTCACAAGAGAATCTCCCATGGTCTAAAATAGTTTCTGCCATAATTTCTACTATGCACTTCCTAAGAGGTTCTATGTAAGAGGCACACAGATGCCATGCTAGTCTCAGTCAAAATGTTCTAGACACCTGAAGCTGGATAAAAAGGACTGTCAGCAATGAGAGTTTATACATGTAGAAGGAAGTCCATTTTTACAGTAATCAACGATAGCCTAATTTCTATGAGGAGCCCTGGTGGCTTAGTGGTTAAGAGCTCGGCTGCTAACCAAAAGGTCGGCAGTTGGAATCCACCAACCACTCCTTGGAAACCCTATGGGGCAGTTCTACTCTGTCCTATAGGGTTGCTACGCATCAGAATCAACTTGATGGCAATAGGTTGGGTTTGGTTCTGGTTTAATTCCATGTGATGAATATTCACACAGATTAATGCAGGCAGCCTGCAGAGCTGAAAGTCTTTTTTTTTTTTCTTTTTTGGTGAAACCAGAAGCCTTTTAAAAGGGTATATGATAGTCATACCTCACTAGAAAACATGGTAAAGCTAATGATGTTACTGTACTGTGGAGAATTTTAGCCTAGATAAATAGTAGATTATTCACTCATATTAGAGATCAAGGCCAATTATTTCAGATTCTTCTTATTATCCCAACTGTGCATGTCTACTCTATTTGAGAGGCTGAAAGTCATATTTATCAGCATTTTACCCCCAATATGAATGACTCATTTAAAAGGTGTTGTCTTTTAAACATGTATCCTTCTGAATTAGTCTGAATTCCCCACCTAACAGTAAATAAATGACATAGTCATTTCTTAGGAAAAGTTGGCCTAGAGAGGCAGTATAAAAACAAAATGATATGTAAATGGACAGGTCTATGGTTAAACAGTTCTTTTCTAAAAAGCTCTGCACATCTAATCACTATTAAAGAAGAACCACTTCCTCAGTTTTGTTAGAACTGGTCCAAATTCATCTAGAAAAGTTATATAAGTAAAGCACTGGTCATAACTGAGGATGTGAAAGTTTTGTTCATTTGCCAGAGGAAAGAGAAAGATACAATAAGTCAGCACATAAAAAAACTCAAAAACCAAACTCATTGCCATTGAGTCGATTCTGACTCATGGTGACTCCATGTGTTACAGAGCAGAACTGCTCCATAGTGTTTTCTTGGCTGTGATCTTCACAGAGCAGATTGCCAGATCTTTCCTCCGTGGTGCTGCTGGATTGGTTTGAACTGCTAATTTTTAGGTTAGTAGTTGAGCACAAACCATCTGTGCCACCCAGGGACAGCTAGCCAGCATATACTCAGCAGGAAAATCAGTAATCAGAAAGACCACCAAACGAAAAGGCAACTGCTTCTGGCAATCTGATGAAAGTTGTTTTCTTTATATGGTTTCTATTCACCTTTGAGGCAGTTCAAATGATCTGGCCCACAACCCTTGACAATGTTCCCTTACCCAAAGTCAATCAACTGGCCTCCTGGGAAAGAAAGTTTAACTTCACTACTGCCTCAGAATGCTGATGGGATTACTGGCAAAATTAGTCAGTATTCAAAGTTCAAACAGTAATAAAGTTTACTACTTTTTGAGCCAGGATCACAAAACTTAAATTGAGAAACCAGCCAGGTTGGACACTTGCGTAATGTCCTTTGTGTTTGTTGAAGTCTGCCTAGCAACTACTGGCAATTTTTGAAAGCACGTTCATCCTGGAAAAATAAATACGTGCCAAAATGCCAATACGGTTCTAACTGCATACCTTTTCCCTCTTTAAAATTTATCATTGGCTTCCCTACCTTGACCAAAGGTACAACAAATTGTGTGTGTCTGTGTATAGGTTTCCCTTCTGTCCATATAAAGGAAATGCTTTGTTTAAACACAGATAAACCTTTTAGAATGTGCCATGATACTACCTGATGAGCTTCTGTTGTTATTAAGAATTGACATTTAAAAGTAACTTTGCCTCTGACCTAAAAAATATATAGGCATATTAAAGATACTTTTGAACATACACTAAACTATCAAAATGATGGAAGGAGATCATCTATGCATTGTTTTCCAACTTCAAGTTTTAATCAAGAGGTCGTGGTAAAAATATTATCAGATTTCAAACTTCTGTAATTAGATTATTTTTCTCTTTTTGTAAGACTGCCCTTCCTGACAACGTTAGCCAAATTAAATTCAATTATATTTTCAAAACTCACGGATACTTAAAATTCAAAGCAAGAAAATACTTGCTCTTATCTAGTTTCTCCAATCACTTTAATGTGGCCCTGAATGTCAACTCAATGGAGTCGTAAAGGCAGCCAGCTGAGGAATTCCAGCAGCATGCAGGCAACACACATGGTGCTAAACCAAAAACAGAGGCTTCCCAGGCCAGAGGACGGGGTCGATTTCTGTGCTCCACAGGCTAAGATGAGAAAAGGCTGCTCCCTGGGTTTTAAGGGCTTCAGCTCAAAAGAGCTCACCTATCTTCCTCACGCAATGACTTCTTGGTCTCAGGTAACAGAATCAGCGTAAGATGCGCAGGCGGTAATAGCCATGTGAATCTGGCCAAGTTAGTCAAATTCTCTGAGCCAATTTCCTCTTTGCTAAAATAAGAATAAGGCTACAGGATTTCTGTGAGGCTTAAGAGATCTCCTCTACAGCAAGCCCCTTAGTGCAATGCCTGACACCGTCAGTACTTGGAAAATAGTAGCTGTGTGTTTTAAGTGGTACTACTGGTATTTTTAGAATTATTAGTAATACTAAAACCAAATATTATTATAAAAGTTAAATAACCACCTTATCTAACTCAGCTGGGAGAAATAATACCCATGGAGGATTGTTTGACAGTTATATTGCTCATCCTAGATATACTAAATTTTTAACTTTTGTAAAATTAATTTAACTCATACTAGCACATAATATGGAGCCCTGTGGTAAGAGCTTGGCTGCTAACCAAAAGGTCAGCAGTTCAAATTCACCAGCCACTCCTTGGAAACCCTATGGGGCAGTTCTACTCTGTCCTACCGGGTCACTATCAGTTGGAATTGACTCGACAACAATGGGTTTTGGGGTTTTTAGCACATAATAAAAAGCAACTACATATTATTTCCTACACGGGCAGTCACCGGGTTACGGACAAGATCCGTGCCTAGTTGTGTCTTTAAGTTTGAATTTGTAGGTAAGTCGGAACAGGTGCATATGGTTCTTATTTAGCCTTACTCCATGCAAGAACCAGGGACCCTGATGGCACAGTGGTGAAAGCAATCGATTGCTAACCAAAAGGTCGGTGGTTTGAAACCACCAGCGGCTCCCTGTGTGAAAGATCTGGCAGTCTACTTCTGTAGAGGTATACTGCCTTGGAAACCCTATGGGGTCGCTTGATGGCAGTGGGTTTTTTGGTTTAGTGCATTGGAAACCCTATGGGGTCGCTTGATGGCAGTGGGTTTTTTGGTTTAGTGCAAGAAAAGGCTCAAAGCCTTTTCAATGATTTAAAAGCTGCACGTGCAGCAAGGGAAAGCGATGAAGAATTTGTTTCAAGTAGGGGTTGGTTCAATTGTTTCAAAGTGAGGGCAAATTTACATAACATTAAAGGGCAAGTACAAGTTGTCTGTAAATCGGACGTTCATAACCCAGGGAATGCCTGTAATGGGATATAACAAGAAACCACCATATTGCAGTGGGATAGGCTGTTGAGGACAAAGTCTACGAGACACACATTGCAGTGTTCTTTAGCAGATTCAAAGACACTCTTCCAAGGTTAGTGTACCAGGAAAGCGTGTGGTCTTCCTAAGCCACTGATTTTTATAACTGGTCAGGTTTCCTTTTCAGCTTTGGTCATGGGAAAACTCAGATGCAGATGTGTGTGTGTACAAACCTTACTATTCCTCACCTCAAATTATTTTCCTGTTCGTATTTCCCTTTCACACCAATTTCCTCTTTTACTTACTTTTCAGTCTGTTACTAAATGTAAATTAAACTACTTCAAATCTCTTTTGGAACACAGGACAAATTAATGTATTTTTAAACTTGACCACTCTGGCATTCAGGAGTCACACTAAAAATGTAAGAATTCTGTGATTCAATGTAGCCCAGCCAAGCTTTGGTTTGGAGGCATTTGAAAGATTTTTCTGATGGACAGATGGTGACAAATGACTAAGAAGGAAATTGCTTCAGGAAATACCTAAGAAGTTTGACAAAATTAGACGCAAAGAAAAGAAGACAGCAGAGAGCTCTGTAATCAGAGGAAGGTACTTCAAATCGCTAACTGTAGCTAAATGCTCTTAGACACACGTAGCTGTCATGTAAGCAAGAAGATGAAGCCTCCCTCAAATGCTCAAGTCTCCATCTGAGAGTGGCACTATCACAGAGCCTTCAGAGGAATGACCAACTGCAGAGGTTTCAGTTGTCCAATTTTTAAGCTGAGAAATCCATCTCAGCTTTCCTTCAAGTAATAATTAGTTGAGAAAGCCAGAACACACACAATTTCATTCAGACCCAGAGAAGAGATACCCGGATTACAAACACCATTAGTAACTAACAGCTTATGGGAGTTAGGGTACAAGAATAACAAAGACAAATAGTTCATATTTTCAGAAGGATGTGTGCATTAGTGTTTTGTTCAATGATGTGATGGGTTGAACATCCAACCACACTTTCCTGTGAGACCAATGGCTGCATAGAAGACAAGAGACTGGACCAGAAATGATGACTGCACAGTCCGGACAGAGGGTAATGTTTTGAAAATATTCTCAAGTCACCGGGAACTCATTACAGAAAAAGTTCCACAGAAATCCAGGAATAATGCCAGCATACAACTCATCTCTCTGATCTCTTCCTGTACCAGAGTCACTGTTCTCCAGCCTGAAACACAACATACATGTATTTAATAAACATTTCAGGGAAGATGGGCTGAGTTCTACAGGTGACCGTGACCATACTCAGCTCTTGCCCACCAGCATCTCTCACAGGACAGGAATAAGAAGCTACAGTAAGCAGCTGCTATTCATTCTGCTGTTGTTTGTTGCTGCTGAGTCAATTCCAACTCATGGCGATCCCACGTATGCAGAGTAGAACTGCTCCATAGGGTTTTCAAGGCTGTGACCTTTTGGAAGCAGATTGCCAGGCCAATCTTCTTAGGCTCTTCTGGGTGGGTTCAAACTGCCAACCTTTCGGCTAACAGTCAAGTGCTTAACAGTTTTTGCCACCCAGGAGTTGCTCAGTCTAACTTACCCCTAGAGTACAGAACCTACCTCACAAAATGCAGAGACCTCTTTGTACTTCTTTCTAGACATTCAGCACCTACCAACTCTTTAATAATTCTAAATGTCAGCTTTAGAGTGACATTTACTGTTTAAATGGGTAAAGCTGGTCTCTAAGAGCTATTACAGGTTCACTGTAAATTTGCAGCAGCAAAACTACTACAATTTACATTTTGTCTTGTCTTTTCAGCAAAATATGCTGTTAATCTGTGATTCCGTTTTATTTTTTCCTGTGAATCAATGCAGGTGTGTTGCTATTTCACAACAAGAATCCCTTAAGCGAGGTTTCCTCTGTATAATCACATTATTAACCACATGGCCAAACTTAATCTTTATGAGAAACTACAGAGCTCCGGTGGCACAGCATTAAGCATTCGGCTGCTAACCAAAAGGTCGGCAGTTTGAATCCACCTGCAGCTCCTTGGAAACCCTATGCGGCAGTTCTACTCTGTCCTACAGGGTTGCTAAGAGTCGGAATCAACTCGATGGCAATGGGTTTTTGGTTTTCTTTTTAAGTAGGAAGCTCTCAGTTTCCTAAAATACAAGTGATAAGCTTCATTGTATTATTAACCCTTAAAATTACAAATGAGTGGTCTCTTTAAGACTAATCAATACTTGGATAATAGTCCCTGACATGAAGGCACTACCCTCACATTTGTGTCCAGCTGTTATCACTGCTTGAAATGTATTCAGCAACAGTGTTCCTTCAGGGAAAGCAAAAAATCAACCTAGATGGCGCCAAAACATCCCCTAACCTCAGGAAGAGGAACATCTGCCTCTGAATCTCCAACAAGCCCTAGAAAATTCCAACATGAAGAAAGGGCACGACAGCAAAACCACAATCCAAGTGTTGCCCTGATTTAAGAGGCAAACAAAACCCTGAGTCAGTCCAACACAAAGTGGATAATGAATTTCAGCCATCACATGACACAGCTTCCCTAAATCATTCCCTGGGGCTTGGACTGCTGAGATTGGGTAAAATCCTTCTCCTCCCTGTTCCCTCACCTTCCGTTGCTCTATAAAAAGAAATTATTTACCAACTATCTTGACATCACAGATAATGGAATAATACATCAAATGAGATGCTTCATTATTCCTGCGGAGGCTCAGGTCTAAGGAATGTATTATTGTTTTGGAAGAACTGTAAAAGAATTCAAATAAAGACAACTGAAAGAAAATACAACTATTTTGTATTTTCTTAAGATTTCTTAAATGCCTTGGTCTAGGTGGGAGGTCAGGGAACCGCTTTTAAAAAACTGAAATAAATACTTTGAAGCTTTTTTTCTTCTATTCAAAGAAAATGACTAAAATTTAACTGCCCCCTAAAATTACTTTGTTTTAAGAGAACTGGAGTTCTTTTTTATTTGATGTATTCATCCATTTAATAAGGCCCTTCTCATTTCAGTCTCTGATGTTTTTATTTCATAGATGTATTATAATTAGTAACTACTTTGTTAGGTTCTTTGTGTTTTGTCTATAACCTTCACTAAAATTTCTGCTCACTCCGTAGTGGCAGAGTCCATGTCTGAATCACTCACCACTGTAATCCTAAGGTCGAACACAGTCCCTAGCATATAATAAACAGCACCAAAACATTTGCGGTAATGAGTAAACTCATCATTGCATTTATTCATTCAACAAATACACAGAGTACCTTTACTCCATGGCTGCAACAACCATTTTAAGATTTGACAAATGTCTATAAGCTGCATCTGTAAACTTTTAGGACTCAGAGATTTAAGACCTCACAAAATAGGGGAAGGGCAGTCTGTAATTTATTTAGAATCTAACTGAAGTTATGACATCTTAAAATTTTACATATAAAAAAAGCCACAATACAACTTTATTCAATATAAAGACTAGTTACGGTAGCTACCTCTGTTTATAGCTAAAAATTCTGGTACAAGTGCTTGACAATAACTTTGTTTTCTTCCTACAAAATCAATACCTTTCAGGACCCAAATAGTAAATTAAATCTACAAGGAATGTTGTCACTAAACTAAGGTAGGGCATATTGATATAAACCTAGGTGAAAAACTATGTTACGGATTCCATTCCTTTCCTAACCCAATACTTTCTGAGACACTTACATTGCTTAAATACTGTATATTGCTTCCACCAGAAAAGGGAATACAAAATAATGTCATCTTAAACTTACAGAACAATTAACATTTCTGTTCAAAAGTTAGTTAGCACAAACCAGTCATGAGGCTCGGGGCAAATTACGAATCCCTTGTTGTACCTGAACTTTCTTCTCATTACCACATGGCTTTTGAGAAGATTAACACGGTCTACTACTTTAACAGTTGAAGACTCTCCTGTTGCCATACCTCGCTGGGGAGTTTAAGAAAATACAAGAGTTGGCAAACATAAGAACACTACATAAATCTCACATGAAGAACAAATATACCCTATGAGCTGCTACTTGGACCCTATTTTGATTATTTGATTATTTATATGGTATGGATATGGATCATACTTCTGTGCACCAAAAATCAGAATTTCAGTGCTTTAGAAATCATATGGTTTACCCCTCCCTTAATGAATATGGAATCGAGGTCTAGCAGAAATATCCATCACTGGGATTATTTCCCTCCTCTTACTCCTCATCCAGTGCTCTTTTCACAACAAGCTGTGTGTGACTCAATGGGTACAAGTAGCCTCTGAGCCTCCTCTCTCATTAACACTGCACCATAAAACCACTGGAGAGGCTGATGTGACACCCACAGCTCTTTGGAAGAAGGAGACTTTCAAATCCATGAACTCTGGGTGACCCACATATTGATGCATATGAGGCAGTGAGATAATGGGTCTAGACTGCAGAAGAACTGATACCAAAAAAAAACGGAGGGGAGTTAAGGGGGAAGGACTCAGAGACAGGAAGAGCGGAAAGAAGGCAAGAGCCAAATAAATGAGGCTTTCTTCCTTTAACTGCAGTTTGAATTATTCCAAATTCAGACCCACATTTTGAAAAGAACGCACACATTCCCACATTTCCTATGTGACATATTCTAGCCAGACTTTCAAAAGGCTTTTTTTTTTAACTCCTTCATTATTCACCATAAAATACAGTTGTTATTTTCTGTAAAGTGAAAAAGATAAATAAGAAAACCACTGGCTTATATAGGTAATTCCACATAAACAGCCTCACTAATTCTGGAAAGCAAGTAATCCCTAAAAAAAAAATTTTTTTTTTTTAATTTGTTATTTCCAGCCCTGATCTCTCTCCTGAGCTTTCTACATCTCCACCTTGACTTCAAAGTAAAACTGTATTCATTTTTTTTCCTCTAAATAGTTCTCCTACTATACTTTCACCAAAAAAAAAAAAGGTCAAGAAGGGAGAGGGTTGACATGTTGTGGGGTTGTTAACCAATGTCATAAAACAGTATGTGTACTGACTGTTTAATGAGAAACTATTTGGTCTGTAAACCTTCACCTGAAGTACAATTTTTAAAAAAATGGAAAAAAAAACAAATAATACTTTACCTTAACTACTAAAGAATATCTGCCATGGGCATTATGCTCTGTTAAAATCTATCTACATGGGATTAAATTGTCAACAGCAACTGGAAAGATTAGGAACTTTAGGGGGCAGTCCATCAACAAATGAATGGATGAACAAAATATCATACAGCTATACAATGGAATATTACTCTGCTATAAAGACAAATGAAGTCCTGATACATACCAAAACATGAATGAACCTGGAAAACATTATACTGTATGAAGTCAATCACGAAAGGGCAAATATTCTATAATCTCACTAATACGAAATACATGCAATAAACAAATGTATAGAGATCATAGTCTAACAGTGGTACCAGAGGTGGAAGAGAGGGGAAAAAGGGCAAAGCATTGTTTACAAAGCACTGAGTTTCTGTCTATGGCGATGGAAAATTTGGCAATGGATATTCGTGATGGTTGTATAACATGACTGATGTGATGGGTCTCACTGAATTGTACACATAAAAAATGTTGAATTGGCAAATGTTGTGTTACCTATATTTTTACAATAAAAATGTAATTCCACTCAACAGAAAACTAAATAAACAGTTCTCCTGCTAGATATTACTGTGCCTGCCATTCTCCTATTAGAAACCTTCAAGTAATTCCTAATCCTTGTGTGTCCCTCTTCTGCATTCCACTAATTCCTATCAAGATTCTTCATTCCAATTTCCTCATATCCATCCCTTTCTTTTTCTATTCTCACACCTCCCCCCAAAGTTTCTGGGCCTTCTCCATCTTACAGATCCTGTTTAAGTGGCATTCCCAGGCCACTAAAGCATTTAGTCATCCAAACTCCTCTAGCCCCAGCGTACCTACATCAATTTAACTATCGGTTGCACCACTGGTACCTATCACGATCCTCATCAAACTGCCTCCACTCATAGGTCAATGACAGACAGACTTAGTCATCTCATCTTGTCCCTGCGAAGATCTAACACAGTGCCCTGCACCCAGTATCTAATGAAAGCCTCCACAAGGATAATGCTGGGTGGCTCCCACTACCCATACCAGCTCAGCTGTAAAACGGTGAGTGAATAACGGCCTCTGAAGGACTTTCAGTACCTCAGAGCAAATGGACCATGAGGCCACAAGCTGAAAACAAAGCATGTGTGAGAAGGGAACAAAATGCGTATCAGAACCAAAATGGCAAGTTCTTGTGGCTAAGACACAAAACGTTGCTTGGGCCACAGAGGAAACTGGCAGCTCCTGCAAGAAGAAGTTGCTTGGATTTTTTTTTTTTAAATCCCATTCTACCAAGCAAATTAGAAATATTTTTGCATCCACAATAAAAGTTCAGTTTGCCCAGGTAATTCTTCATTGGCAGCAAACCTCATCCAGCCATAGCCTATCAGTCTCTGACAATTTCCCATTTCCTAATAAAGGAATAATAATAGTTCTAATAGTGACCCATTATCCTATCACATAAGAACTCAACACCACCACTACCTCAAAAAAGCAAAGAAGGGAGGGGGAATAGGGGAGGAAGAGAGAGAGGAAGGAAAGAGGGAGGAGAGAGAAAGAAAGAAAAAATCTCTACTATAGAAGAAAACATTTTTGTTCTAAAATGCAAAAAATATAAACATATTTAAACAAAAACAAACCAAGAACAGGAGTCTTTTCCCCACAGAAGAATCTAACAAGTAGTGTTTCCAAATTTAAAATCACATAACTTTAAACTGATAAGGCTGCCAAAAATATTATAGAACTGTGTGTAGTTATTCAAGCAACAGACATGGAGCCTCATGCTAAAATCGTAACAGCCCTTCAACTTTCCTTCAACCACAAAGATCCAAGCATTGACATGGAAGCATCTTCTCTGAAGAATCAAATAAATAATCTCTCACATTTGCTCCATGCCTTACTGTTTATAAGGCACTTTTGAGTACAGTATTTCAACCAATTTCAACACCAATTCTATGAGCAATTATCCCCCATTTCACAAGTAAGTGAACTGAGGTTCAGCTGCCAAATGAATTGCCCAAGATTTCACAGTTGGTGACTGCACTGGCATCTAAACCCAGGTCCCTTGGCTCCAAGTTCAGTACTCTTTCTAGTATTTCCCATTTCTTGTTTCATTCACGTATTGGTTTAAAAAATACGGCACGGCTAGAATCACGGGTGGGAGCAGGGAGGAAGAGTAGACAGTGAGACGTATGGGGGAACACACATTGTCATCATCTCTGCAATCCAAGTTTTAAAAATCCAGCTTCCGAGGATCCATCTCAGACAATTACTCCTCAAGGACCTCCCAAACACCTTTTTGTGTATGTTGAGGGGGGAAGACAAGGCGGCACTATCTATTATCAATTTGATTTCTTTTTAGTAACAATATTTAATTTACTATGCTTTCCAATTAACAGAAACGAAGGACATGAGATTTTATTTTTATTGAAAGAACACATAAGTTTAAGGAAAAAAAAAGTGTAATGTCAGTGTAGTGAAAACAGTGAACTGGTTTTGCTCCCCAGCCCCAACAATTAACAGAGAGTTATGTGATTTGGACAAATCCTTTAACTTCGCTAGGTCTAGTTCCCCTCATTTATCTGCTCCACTAGGACATGTCTAAGGGCTTTTCCAATCCCAAAACATCCCGACCCCAAGAAGTTACTTCAATCCAATTATGTACAATGTGTCAGGCATGAAATTACTTGATTCCCCTACTCCCAGATTTCTCAAAACTACTGTACTGTTGGTACATCAACTCAAAAGAACAGAATAACACCACAAGAAAATTAAATTTTTAATTAAATCCACAAAAAGTGATGCAGACATATAAGTGCAACATACAAAAAAATTGGAGCATTCAACATAGGCTAGGCCAGTCCAGATACACCTCACAAAAAAAGGAAGTGGGATTTTTAGCTATACAACAAGTGAAGAGGGTCAGAGATGAAGATGAGAAAAATGCTTTCTACATAAGAAGATATTTTTATGTACAGCCATTCAAGCTAGAACAATCATGGTTTGGGAACATGACTGGTTGATACCTGGGACTGGGCTGAGGAGCAATGGGAGACAAAGTTAAACAATCAAGAAGAAACAGACTGTAAAGAACACTCAAAGCCAAAAAAAACAAAAAACAAAAAAAAACCCATTGCCATCAAGTCAATTCTGACTCATAGTGACCCTACAGGACAGAGCAGAACTGCCCCATAGGGTTTCCAAGGAGCACCTGGTGGATTCGAACTGCCAACCTTTTGGTTAGCAGCTGTAGCTCTTAACCACTACACCACCTTAGCTTTATCTGGGAGGCAATGGAGAGAAATTAAAGAAATTCTGAGCAAGGATAGTGTGTTTTAGAAAAGAATCATGCACCTGACATGACTTACACTCTCTTCCTTATCATGAGGCTCACTGAGAAATTATGCTTTTAAGGAGTTTCCCTTGTATAACTGTATCACACCCAGCCCTAGCACAGACCTTAGCCAGTCAAAAAGGAAATTTCCAAACGATTCACTGATTGTTTAAGTCTGTAGACTGGA
Source organism: Trichechus manatus latirostris (assembly GCF_000243295.1). Lineage (NCBI taxonomy): Eukaryota > Metazoa > Chordata > Mammalia > Sirenia > Trichechidae > Trichechus > Trichechus manatus. Next base: position 6,176,634 of record NW_004443943.1, read on the forward strand.
GTTTATATCAGAAAAAAAAGATGCTTTGATCAAATAATGTTGCAAAGTGTTGCATATTACATCTCCCTCTAACAAAGTCATAAAATTCAAATAATTAGCAAAGGCTGCAAGCAGTTCTGCAGGCAAAACCTTGCTTAACTCTGTATACAGCAGCGTTTCTCAAAGTTATCTAACTGTGGGACTTTTTTCCACAGGATATTTATTAATATACTGCAGAACTAGTGTTTCACAGTATTAAAAAAAATAAAAAAACAAACCATTGCCGTTGAGTTGATTCTGACTCACAGCAACCCTACAGAACAGAGTAGAGTTTCTAAGGCTGCAATCTTTACGGAAGCAGACTGCCACATCTTTTTCCCACGGATGGCCAGTGGGTTCGAACTGCTGACCTTTTGGTTAGCAGCCGAGCACTCAACCACTGTGCCATCATACCATGGAACAGTTAGTCCTAAGAAAATGAAGCTGAACAGGAAATAAAATTCATTAGTAACTGACCAAAAAAAAAAAAAAAAAAAAACCTACGCAGCTCCTTCCCTTTTATCAGCCGTAGAGATCAACATGAATTTATATTTTCTATTTGCAATGTCCATACTCCAGTGGTTCCCAAACTTGGCTGAATATTGAAGTCACCTGGGGAGTTTTAAAAATACATATATATATATACTAATGCCCAAGCCTTAACTGCAGAACAATTAAATCAGAATCTCTGGCTTGGGCATCAAGTGTTTAAAACATTCTCAGGCAAATCTGCAGCCAAGGCTAAGATCACTGGTCTAGGCTAAGAGTTAGCTATCACTAAAATGGTTAATGTACATTCGGGGAAATGGGAAAAGGAACTTGAATTCCAGTTAATAACTCAGCTGGAAAATCCATCCCTGAAAAATTGAGAATTGGCTGTATTTATTCTGCCTATGATACTGGATCTCAGATATTCTTGGCCTTCTCTGTAATTGTTCATCATTACACTGATGGTTTCATGCTAATACTTGAGTATGCTAAATTGATAGCCAACAATTTCTTTAACAGAATCTTTAATTTTATACAAATGGAACCAAATTTTCTATTACTTGCCAAATCTGTATCACTGGTATCTTTTTCTCAGAAGTTTAAGTTTGATTTCCATAAAACACAGCCAGAAGTAACTGCAAAGCCAAAACTTTCAACTATTCTCCTGGAAAATACTTTTAAAACTGCATAACATAGAAGATTCAGAGTAGAGTTAAATGATGTTATTTATTTTATAGCCATCCTTCCAAACTTGGCAATTTTATTATCCAAAAGGTAATGAATGTATTACAATGGTTTAAAATTCATCTTTCAAAGCATAGTTAAAAGTTAATCTCCCTGGAAATGCATTCATCATCCAGGAAAGTGGTGGGAAGAACAAAGTAATATTACTTCCCTAAACTCAACACTAAGAAAGAAGCAGAAGCTGCAAAACAAACGATACTTGCAAATTACTTGGCAACCTTGGCTATCATTTTTAATTCTCATCATCTGTGGGTAGGCAGTGAATAGAAACCATACGATCTACTAACTTTAATCTGGTTATCACATCCTTTTACTCATCCTCTCACCCTTTCACTTGAAGAATCTTTGAATAATTAGGTCACATGAAACTATGTATTTAAATTTTAAGTAATTGGTTTTCTGGGCTATATGACAGAGAAACAGTTTCCCATATCCCTTATTTTGCCTTTGGAAAGGTACTTGGTTCTTTCTGCCAGAAATGCCTTTCCATTTTGCCTCCATTAGTACATTTAGGTCACGAAATCACCGGTCTGGAAGACATCTTAACCTCATCTAAACCCTGCTCAGAAACTCTTCCACAGAGCCTTCCCTAATCTTACCAGCATGTTAATTATACTTTTACTTATACTTCAAAGCCCTATTCAAACACTTTTTCCTCAGGGAAGCCTTCCTTGATTCCTCATTGTAGAGGAAATCACTGTCTCCTTTACTTCCATTATAAGCTCTTACCACACTGGATGGCACTTACCTGCCACTTTTCCTCTGGAGGAAACCCTGGTGGCCTAGTGGTTAAGTGCTACAGCTGCTAACCAAAAGGTGAGCAATTCAAATCCACCAGGCACTCCTTGGAAACTCTATGGGGCAGTTCTACTCTGTCCTATAGGGTCGCTATGAGTTGGAATCAACTTGACGGCAACAGGTTTTTTTTACCCCCCTCTGGAGGGTGACTGTCTCAAGGACAATGACCATTCGGCCCCTTTTCCCTCATCAATCCCTATACCTGGCACAGTGCCTGACACAGGGAGAGCATCAAATGGTTCATGAATGGCTTCCATGGCATCTTTGTAAAGTTTGTATGTAATCATTTGCTCCAACGACTCCTTATAAGCATCATTTCCCTTCAGATTGAAAGTCCTCTGAAAGTACAAATTATTACTTCTTTAGTATTCCCACAGAACCTAGAAGACAGCTAGAGAGTTTTTGGATTCACAGATTATGAGGCAACTCATCACACTTTTAATATATGAGAAGAGTAAAGTGAAGCAATACTCGAATGAGAAGAAACACATATACACGTTCCAATTAAGTACTGAAAAACACTATTTCCTGAATTGTGTTAATACCTTCCTTTCAATTTACTGGCTGAAGCCAAGAAAAGCTTAGTCTCTCCACACCTACCAAATTAGGGAATATGTCAGGAAGCTTCTCAAACAGCACCTCCTACTGACTTACACATGAATTCAGAACACTGTCTTTGAAAACGTCATAGAAAAATAAAACAGGAAGAAGTTCTATTTAAGAAAACAACTACTACAAGCTAGTTGAGTTTCAAGCGATTTGGGGGGATTAAAGTTTCCTGGTAACTTCAGAGTAAACATAAGGCACGTGGGATTAAAGCTTTTTTTTTTTTTTTTGGTTTGTTCGTTTTCCCTTTCTTTCAAGAAAGTAATTGATGGTAAACTCAGGAAAGAGAAGTGAGGAGGAAACACAGAAGCTCTATATTTTTGCCTGCCATTGGTTTCATCTCTGGCTCCATTCCCTCAATACCCACCTACCATCACTTTAACTATTTAAGAAGCAGAAGATGTGAATGACTGGATGATAATCTAGGGTGACAAAACATAAGTACTAAAAGTAGTAAATGCTTAAGGAAGAAAGGATACTTATGTACTTCTCCTGGACTCATTCTGTTTCACAAAAAAAAAAAAAGAGAGAAGAGAAACAAAGAAAGACAGGTAATGAAATTTATTTTTTTACCACTTAAATTACCAAAAGGCAGCCCCTTTCAATGAGGAATTTATGTCCAAAGAAATAAAGAACTGCAAGAGAGCCAGTCTGAGACAAGCCACAACTGTTAAACACACAAAACAAGAGGGTAACATTCGGGATGTCTAATAATTTAATTCAAGGATCATGGTATTTAGCGAGGCATAGAGTAACAAAGTGTTTTCCTTAACCACTATTAAGAAAAACTGAAAAGTTTATATGCTGTACTAACCCCTCTGCATGCTGGCTGGCTACAAACTTCCCACAAAAAGGGATAGTCCTGAAAACAATATTAATGCCAGTGACCCTGGAGAAGGAGAAAACTTTGATATGTAGGATAAAATCCCATAACAAAATCTTTTCAGAAAATAAGAACAGCACTTGCTTTTTCCACTTAAGATATTAATAGCAATAACCTTATTATTCCTTGAATACTGCTGGCAACTGACTGGCAAAAAGAAACACAACCTGATAAGAATACTACCCACAGAGAACATTCGTCATACACTGATAGAGCACATTTAAAAATTTTTAAACACTGTGGTGTTGCTGATATGTACTCATTTTAAATGAAAGGTGTGAGGAAAATGTCATGTCTTACCTAAAAAGCACTGCCCTTTAAAGATATAACTTCATTTAAGCCACCTGTTGAGAGATTAAACTATTCCACACACACACCATTTTTTTCAAAAGTGTATGTGCACAAACTCTTTGAACACAAGGCAATTGTACAATTGTTCACTAAAAAAAGGACATGTTTCATGTATTCTAGTCTGATTCTTGATTACAAGGACCAGGTGAGAGATCCCTTACTACGTCAGGAGAAGCAGTGACAGATGTCACAGCCCTGACAGCTCCAGGTAGGGGCATCTCTCACCTCTGGTAGTTCTGCTTCTCTGTTTTTCGCTCCATTTTCCCTCCCATGGATGGGTGTCCTCTCTTACTCATGCCCATTGTTCCCTCATGACTCCAGCTTTCCCACAGCTGACACCGTCACTCCTGTCTTGTCCCCTGCCCCATCCTACATCATCACCACTCCCATTCAGTTCCCACCACAACTCCAGGTATTAGTTTCCCAGTTTGCTGGAGACAAATCTGCCTCCATTGATCTTTCAGAGCCAGCTCACATAGGTCATGGCCACCGCCCATAGAAGACTACCACTGGGCCATGTGCCCACATCTTGGTCCAAATGGCTGTGACTGGCAGAACAGGGAAGTAGAGTCAGCTGTTCCGAAACAGGGCCTGCTCCTCCCCTTTTTCCTGGTAGGGTATGTGGGAAGGCAGGTACCATAATCACATGAACTACAAGGTACATAAACTAAAGTACATAATTAAAGTATGTACATAAACTTTTGATTGTTGTTGTTGCTGGCTGCCGTTGAGTTGGTCCCCGACTCATGGCAACACCGTGTGTTTGAAAAGTACTATTCAGAGACAAAAACAAGATAAGAGAGTTGAATTAGCCCAACGACAATTTCTAAAGCAAACTACTTTGTCTAAATAAAATGCAAAATACTAAAAACATCAAGCAAAAACTATTCTTTAAATAACAGAAAACCAAAATAAAAAAACAAACTCATTGCCGTCGATTCTGACTCATACAGAGTCCCAAAATTGAAGGAAGGACTGATTCAAGGAATGATAACAAATTGTTACTGTAAATCTCCTAGACAGAATAGTAAAATATCAGATATGCAAATGTCAGAATAACCAAACTTAACGTAATTTTGAAATCTGACTGTTGAAACTTAATACAGTGAAACCTGTGAGAGCCGGAACTCGATGGGACTGCCTTGTTTTTCCAGGTCTCGAAAGTCTTCCACCTTTGACGGAGTGCACTCTTACCACTTTTCGATCGTGCTATATTAGTGGAGGATATCAGAGGTTTCCTTCTCTGACACGTTTCCACCTTACACAGGTTCCTGGTTTTGCAGGTTTTACTATATAAAGGACTCCAAAACCCATTATTTTACTGTATTAATGCGCCTCGAGCTTTTTGGTTATTCCTCTAACACATCCCAATCGCCCTAATTTGAGTCCTACTTAGCAAAATTTGCAGCTTTATGCATAAGTTATCACAATATAGAAGCACAACCCCTAAGAGGGTGTAAGTGCTGATCTGAAGAAAAACATTTACCTTTCATTCACAATAGCCAAACATAAAGTTATAAAACCACTTTTCAAGTTCTGGCCACCACCAACTAGCCGTCTGACCTTGAAAAAAATCAATCCCAGACTATTTAGACCATAATAACCTCATCTAGAAGAAACAACACCACGCCCCACTTTAAAATGTGTTGATTCTTCTGTAAACCCATTTTAACTCAGTAAAGCTTAAGAGCTTTTTATTAAATAGCATTTAAAAAAAAAGAAAAGCCATAGCATTCATATGAGTCAGACTAAAAACGACTGTACCAATCCCATATTTTACAGACTATCACCCTGTGGCTGAGTCATTTTCCCTAAGTAAACTTATGGAGTCCATAGTGAAAAAAGAAAATCATACAGGAGTTCCGACTACCAAGTCAACATCCAAACCAGGCAGAGTCTTCAAGAGTGATGCTTTCCACACTTTCATATCATGGCCACCACATCTGTCCCATGATCTCCAAGCCAAATGTTACGGCAAAAGCTTAGAGTGAGAGAGACAAGACGTGAGCTCGTGCATGCAGGCCTTTACCTGCCAGCCTGACATTAGTAAGCATCCTCACTTCATGTTAGGTATCTAGCAATGACACTGGAGCCACCTTTCTCCTTCAGCAGGCTAAAGAGTGGCAAGAAATGCCAATTCCTCATGTCTGTGACCAATTCAACAGTGCCTGAAGCTTATATAATCTTTAACTACCTCTGGATCATATCTATCTCATGGATATCGTGGCCTTACTATAACTGTACTAGTCAGGCTACATCCAAAGTATTGTATGCAGTATTCTGGTTGTAATATTGATACTCACGTGGCAGTACTGATGCCACATGAGTTTTAATAGCTACACAGTAATCCAAAGTTTGGATATATCAGATTTCAAACATTACATTAAGCATTTAGGTTATTTTTAATTTTTCACTATTATAAATATAGCTGCAGTGAATATTCTTATATATTAGTCTTCAGACACATCTCTGATGTTCTATGTATATACTAAGTTGAATTTATCTTATACCCCTTTAAGATGTAAAAACAATTTGAATCACATGACAATCAAATGACACAATTAAATACACATACACACAACCAAAGCAAATACAAAGCTCCTATGATTGGAAATAATTAATCTTTTCACAAAAATATTTAATGCCACTATCTCCAAACTGCTTCTGACCAACACAGAAATGTTAAAATTTGCATTTATCAATTTATTAGTGTCATTTTGGTTTATCTGTGTAATACTGAAATTGTTCTGAAATTTTAATATGAACTTAAATACAGCAAGTTTGTATCTCACGATAATTTTCAAATAATGGAAATGCTGACAACTGCAAGAATTAAGGTAGGCACATAATTTGTTCAAAGAGAGCATTTTACAAAATAAGATAAAAGCCTTCTTAAACTACCACCAATAAATTCCTTACCTAGGGCTTTCCATGGCCATTCTATCCTGAGTGCATTATAAATTAGTATTTAATCCAAAGTCCAGCCTTGTGTCCCTTCTTAAAATACCAATTTTCATAAATTTAATTTTTATTTTCCACATAGTCCACTGTTTTTGGTTTGATTTCAAGAAAAGTGAAGATCATTTTAATGAACAACTAAGCTTACACCAGATATTAAGATCGTTATTATTCACTTTTAAAATCTTAGTAACAAATAGGTTACATTCACTGCTATCAAAACATACGCTTTAAAAGAATCTCAATGATATCCCTGCTTCCATGGTTCCAGAAAAAGGAATAAAACAGCAAATGTGGTTTTCATAAAGCAGTTGTGTGAAATGGCTGCCAAAATAAAAACCAAGTACATAACATTGTGGTGCAATCTGATGCAGGTGACTCTACAACATGTTAAAAGACGAGAGCTCCAACACACAGGCTTCCTGTGTTCAAATGACTACAAGGAAAGGCTAGAAGAATGAATGAAGGGCGTGCCACTTAGTCTTTTTCTTAATCTTTTCTCACTAACCCTTAACTACTAGACTCGATAGAAGATGGATAACAAATCCTAAGATATAAAATAGGACTGATTCTTTAACAGCTTAGTAGAAAATGACCAGACAACCTTTCTTTTTTCTAAGTTTTATAAACAGTTATCCCTATCTAGCCAGTAGGCGAGGAGAACCATGAGCATAGATTCTCACACTTAAACATACTCTCTGGGCCGTAACTTGTAACAAGTAATAAGAACTCAGTGTGACTGGTTGCTAGTTTTTAAGGACTAAATGTCCATCAGTGATGACATGCATTGGCAAACATCTTTCCTCATTTGGGACCAACAGTGTAATGCTGCCCAAACTTCTAGGTGAACCTTCAGAAACTACTGTGACATCAAATAGAGACTTCACTGTATAGACTTTTCGTACCTTTTGTATTCTGAACCATGTGAACATATTACCTACTGAGAAAAATACTAAAAATTAAAACTTAGAAATATCATAATTTTATGTTAGTCAAATTTAATAATTTTATAGTCAAGCATAAAGATTCAGTGTTAGAAAAAGCATACCCATGGGCTACAGTGAACTGAATTAAGTTTTAAAAAAATTAAATGCGAACTTTTTTCTATTATATTTGGGAACATGATTAATTCAACATATACAAAATAATGACCAAGTGGATAGAATAGAAGCAATTTTGAGTACATAGAAGTTTCCCCTCAATAAAAAGATCCAAGTGGTCCTCATCTAGGACCACCTAATGCACTCATTCTGAGACACTTATCCCACTCATTACCATCAAGTCGATTCTGACTCATGGAAATCCCATGTGTTCCAGAGTACAGCTGCTTCATAGGGTTTTCTTGGCTATAATCTTTATGGAAGCAGTTTGGCAGGCCTTTCTTCCACAGAGCTGCTAGGTGGGTTCGAACGGCCAACCTTTAGGTTAGCATCCAACTGCAAACCACTTACGTCATCCAGGCTCCTTATTTTGAGGTACAGTGGGAGCCAATTATTTCTCCCAAAAATTTTCCCCAGAAGACAACACCTGCTAGTTTTCAGTCTCAAAATGCCGAAAGTAATCTGTTTGCCTGAAAAAAAAAAAAACTGAGGGGTGATAAAAAATACACCACATGAGCTGCCAAGTCATATCTCATCTATGTCAGTCCTACCATTAACTCTTGTGAAAAGCAAAGCTTACAGGTCAGTTTTCCAAATGAATGTCCAACATATTATAAGCGTATAAAATATTCCAACATTTAAAATCTGTGATGTGTACTTTGGGAAGAAATGTTGTACATAATCCAATACAATGGAAAACTTAGCTTTCTTCATTTATGATGCTGACTGGATTTTGTCTTCTTCAGTCACAGGGATTACAGACTCCTAAAGCATTTGGCTGCTTTGATGAGTCACGTTTGTAAAACAATCACTGTACCCATCCCCACCTAATATACTGTAACACATTTTCCCCTCCAAGATCTGGCCATTATCACTTCACAAGAGGAAACAAAAGAAACTGATTAAAAGGAAACAGGACAGACAGTGAGTAAGCCATGAACAACTGCCCAAGAACTGTAATAAACCTGGTAGTTTTCATGTGCTTCAATTAGACAGAGTTGCCATGAGGGATAGAGGGAAAACTAGAAAGAATACTGACAAAGTTGTATCTGTTCCCTCCATGTAGATGGAGCCAAAGAATAAAAGTTCAATTACTGAAGAACTTTTAATACAGAAAAACATTCTGGGTGTATCCATTGCAAATAGTCTAATTTGTAATCCCATCAGCCAATCAGAGAATATTAGAAATTACTTTACATGTAGTTTGAAAATACATAAAAGAAAGACTAAGTATCTATCAAGAGTAGCTCTCTTTCAAAGGTGGGATTACAGACTTTTTTAAATGTCAACTACATATTCATTATAGACAATTTAGAAATTACTTAATAAGAAAAAGTTTTCGGTATAAAATACTACATTCCTGCAGTTAAAATGTGTAGATCAAATTAAATCAAAAAATGATAAACTACAGTGAGTTGGAAATTATAATAAATTCTTCTACAGAATCATTTCCTCCATTAAAAGGTTTCAAATACCACATGAAGACATTACACTTTGACTACATATATATTTTTTCCTAACAATCTGACTTCTGGTGGACAGAGCCTCCAAAATCCAATTTCCCTCCAAATGTCACATCCTCTTCCCCAGTCCCCTACCACCACCACCACAACAGTTAGGTAAGGCCATGTGACTAAGTTTCCTCCAATGGAAATGTGAGAAGAAGCTACATATGTCGCACTGAGGCCTAGCCTGAAGACTGCAACACTCCTTCTCCATACACTTTTTCCCTTTCTCCACAGCTCACATTGGATGTGGTGGTGACCCAGCTTTAACCATACAGGCGAGGTCCATGCCTTAAAGGACAGCACAGCTATGTTTTAGAAGGAATGCGGGCCCCTGAAACACAGCATGGGGCAAAGCCACCGACCAACCTGGACTACTCTCCTTAGAATGTTACATGAGAGCAAAATAAGTGACTTTGTTCTTCAAGCCACTATATTGTTGGGTTTCTCTTCTGTAAGAACCTTTATAGCTTAATCTTTTCCCTAACTAATAAGGTTTCAGGGGAAATAAAAGATTTCAAGCACATGCAGTAAGTCAGTATATAGAAAACTGGGTAGATCTCCAGAAGGAACAGTTACAGTGACTCAATAAGAGAAGTTTAAGTTTACAGTAAACTGAACAACTATTATTACAGATTCACGTATGAGACAATATATTTGATGATATCACTATTCGTTAAATTACAATTTAAACTCTTTGTGGAAATCTACCAATTCTCATTCTAGAAGATTTTCTAAACTTTTATTTTACTTTTTTAATTTCAAAAAAATTAAAAGCCAGCACAACTTATACAAAGCAAGGTCATGGAAACTCCATAGAAACATCAACTCCCTGAGGGACCGAACTGCTGGGCAGAGGGCTGTGGGGACCAGTGTCTCGAGGAACACCTAGCTCAACTGGCATAACATAGTTTATAAAGAAAATGCTCTATATTCTACCTTGGTGAGTAGCGTCTGGGGTCTTAAAAGCCTGTGAGCAGCCATCTAAGATACTCCACTGGTCTCACCAGCAAGGGATAATGAAGAAAATAAGATACAAGGGAAAGATTAGTCCAAATGACTAATGGACCACAACTACCACAGCCTCCACCAGACTAAGTCCAGTACAACTAGATGGTGCCCGGCTACCAACACAGACTGCTCTGACCAGGATCACAACAGAGGGTCCTGGACAGAGCTGGAGAAAAAATGAAGAACAAAATTCTAACTCACAAAAAGAGACCAGACTTACTGGCCTGACAGAGACGGGAGAAACCCCAAGAGTATGGCCCCCGGACACCATTTTAGCTCAGTAATGAAGTCACTTCCGGGTTCACCCTTCAGCCAAAGATAAGACAGGCCCATAAAACAAAACGAGACTAATGGGGCACAAAAGCCCAAGGACAAGGACTAGAAGGCAGGAGGGGACAGGAAAGCTGGCAATAGGGAACCCAAGGTCAAGAAGGGAGAATGTTGACATGTCGTGGGTTTGTTAACCAATGTCATAACACAATATGTGTACTAACTGTTTAATTAAGAAACTATTTGTTCTGTAAACCTTCATCTAAAGTACAATAAACAAATTTAAAAAATTTAACAAGTATAATTGCTTTAATTTTATTTAGTATAATTATTATAATCATATCATTATGATTATACATATTTTTACAGTACAAAGAAAAACAAAGTAACATGTAAAAGTTTCATACTCCTGCACCAATCTCCTCCTTAGAGAGAGCTATTACAAAGTTGAGTAAGGTATTCTTTCAGACTTAGAAGACTAAAAACTTTTAATCAAATTTAAACTCAGCTAAATAAGGTTTTAATTTTGGTTTGTGATATACATCTCAGAGTCAAAACCAAAAAAAAATTCCAATAGTAAGTATATAGATCCTTCAGATTTCAGTTACTCTGGGAGAAGAAAGGTATTTTCCAAAGATGCTAATGAGCAGCAATGTGCCTATGGCTTGTTCTGAAATATTTCCCAAAATGTCATTATGTAAAATTGGAATATGGGTGATTAGAAGAAAGTTCCATAGCAAATCAATACTTCTCCATTACTTCATTCTACTGTAGATGAACCATAACGTCTACTTCTGTCTGCTCAAAACACTGAAAATTACTCTTCTGGAATTGGGAACATTTGCCTTTTATTAAATTATACGTTTTTTCCAGGATAGGGATCCAAATCTAACACGGACACTTGTCTATCAAGAAGACGTTTTCTATAGAACTAAATAAGTTAATGGGAGATTAAAACATTTCCCATTTAGTTATTCAGAGATCTTATTAACCAAAAATGGAATCTGTGACTCCAACTCATTGTTTGTAAGATGCACACGTGTCCCTGGATTCAAACATGTGTTTCTATTTAAACTGCTGGAATGTATATACAGGTCCACAAAGAGTGATAAATGTTAGGAAATCTTATAAGAATGAAAGTCCTTTATGATCACATACACCGTGTTTTTGATTCAGCTTTGAAAAGCTCTGTATCATCCAAAGCCAAACAGTTTGCTTTTTATACCTATATACAAGTTAAAGAAGAATGAAAAAATATCCTTCCACAGATAAAATCTACTTGTATCATCATAGCCAACCCAAGGCAAATCTGTGATTTCTGCTGTTTTCTGTCTTCTTCCCTTGTTAGCAACTCTGCCCCACATAGGACGCTCACAGTCACTTATCCTCTTCTCCACTCCCTGACTCAAAATGTGGAGGGCAACTGGGAGAGGAAGAAGGAATCTGGTATTAGTCATTTATATTTCATGATGAACTGATTCTACATTGGGTGAGTTGATTTCAGTAGGCACTACTATAAACAGCGTTTGCATTAAAAGTCTTTTACTTCTAATTATGGGGGGAAAGCCTCAGTCACCATCTAACATCAGACTGCAGGTGAGGGTACATGTAGGAGTCAGGAAGTCCTCTGAAATTACCTAGAGAAGAGCAGCCCCAAAGGCAAATCTGATTTAGTCCTCAGGGTGTGATGTGACTAGCGGAAGAATCATAAACGTCATCTCTCCAGTGTCGTGTGCCCTTCTCTACCCCTGCTCCCAACCCTTTGTTAAAGATGAGCTGGGGGCTGGCCTGTTATGGGCTGCTAAGCCCTCCTCCTAGGGGCCATCAGAGCTTAAGCCATTGGAAAACCCAGAACTCATCCTGTCCTGACATAAATCCATGGGCACATACCCACACCAGTAGCATCTCTCTCCAGTTCCCTCCTCTATTTGCTTGGAGGGAGCATAGGTCAAAGGGCTTCTTCAGTGCTCTGAACCTTGTACCCTTTCCCTCTGACAAAGATGGTCAGGTGTACATTTTCTTGTGTCTATAATAGCCTGACTTTACACAGTACTTAGTTCTATGTTCTCCTATGTAATCACAAACTAATAATGTTCCTGATTCAGATGGGCATGTACAGCCAATCTTCAATATGAAGTAAATGTAGACACTAACAAAAATAATAATAATAAAGGCTTAAATAATACAGGAAAAAGATGAAGTACGATTTTTAACATAATTCTAGCAGGTAGTGTTCACATTATCCAACAATAGGCAGGGCCACTGAGTTCTGAAATGCCCAGGCCAAAGTTAGATATTACCAATGTCAGTTAATGCCAAATCAGGGGCTTCAGGAATGGCATATGAGTTTCAACAGCATGAATCTAAAGCAGGATTGGAAAACTGGTAGTCTGGCACATTCTGTTTGGCCAGAACAGCATTTAATTTTTTTTTTTAATTTAAATCTCATTAGGGAAAGCACCCCCCATACAAAAAAGGCATTTGATCATATAGATAATGTACTTCACCTTGCACTACGAACCCCTCATACATCATGTGTCAGCCAAATGTGTGAAATGTGAATGCCACATGCTTTCTTCCACTTCTGAGCCTTCTGACATTCTGTTTTTTTGCCTACAATGTCCTCCCAACCCACCCAAGCCTACCTCTTCACCTGGCTAACTTCTACTCTCCTAAGGACCTCAAGAAGTCCTTTCCAATCTCCTGAAGTCCTAGTTAAGTGCTCAACCCTCTATGGCCTCAGACTATCCTGCTATCTATTTATATGACTATATCCTCAGACACCACAAACGCTATTACAGCAGAGTCTACGCCTTGTTCATTTTGGTCTCTCCAGTATGTGCACACAGCAGGTGGTAAATACATATTTTCAGAATGAGTAAGGGGGTAATACAAGTATCAGCTCTAAAAACATTTGCTATTAATACCCTTAGAAGGTAATGTAGATGAATGATGGAGCTGACAAAAAGTAGATCACACAGAAGCCAAGAGAATGAGTAGGCTTGTAAAAATTGTCTCTGATTGGACATAGGTTTTTTCCCAAAGGTGGGATGACCTTCTAAAGCACTATTTAACACCATCTATAGTTGCTGCTGTTGGCACTCTTCCCCTCCTCTAGGACATCTGTATGTTTGTTTCCTCCACGCATGCTTTCTGGATCTCAAGACAAGGACACTATACTAATACAATAAACCCAAAGGAAGAGAAGAACATTGGGATGGTTAATGTTATGTGCCAACTTGGCTAGGCCATGATTCTCAGTATTATGTTGTAAAAACGGTGTGGGGCAGTGTCTGACCTCCTCCACCCCCACAAGAGGGAAGAAGAACGAAGATCAACAGCACAAGACTGACTCCCATGAGGTGGAGGCCAGACAAGTCTCCTTTCTCTGCCATCTTTACTAATTCTGACACCAACCATCCCTCACACAGTACTCTCTACTTCTTTGCTGGGTTTGATAATTCATTGCAATGGCAACACAGAACTCACAGACCACATTCACAATTATGGGGTTTATTATAAGGTAAGTTAACAGTTACAATTCAGGCTCAGGAACACTCAGGATACAGCTCTTCCATCAGGATAGCCTCTTCCCAGCCATGCTTGCAGGCACGCCTCTCCCTGGCCCTCAGTCTCTGCCCAAAGGCACTCATCTTTCTCTCTCAGTGGGCCGGGAAGCCCACCATGCCATTTCCTGCTGCCAGGTCTGTCCTTCCTTGGTGGTGGGCTCCTCCCCTCTGCTCTGGAATTGGCTCTTTTTTAAGACAAAATTGACCAATCCCCTTGGATTAACCTATTACACAATCCCACCCAATCACCTGGGTGGGAGTTACAAAACCATGGCCAAGAAAGGCCACACAAAAGTAATCAATCAATAATCAATTGCACCATACATGTAATTATCCTCCATTTTGTGATCTGATGTAATGGGAGTTTCCTTAGGAGTATGGCCAGCATCCAACATATATGGATACTCTGGCAAAGCTCTCTCACTCTCTCAATCCTGCATCCAACTTGTCATCATCTGATGTCCAGTTCTTGAGACTTGAGCCAGCAGCCTGCTGTCTGACTTGCAGATTTTGGGATTCACCAGCTCCCGCAGCCCTGTGAGCCAGCAGCCGGAAGTCCGACATGCCGATTTTTCATCAGCCCCTGCAACCACATGAGTCAGGAGACGCTTCCAGCCTGATGACTGACCCAAGGATATCTAACTTGCCAGCCTCCAACACTGCGTGAGCCATTTCCTTGAAATAAATCTCTCTAGATATACATATATTTACATATATATGCTTCACTGGTTCTGCCCCACTAGAGAACCCAACTAAGACATTTGGTACTGAGAGTGGTTCTAGAGGAACAAAATCATAAGCATGAGTATTCTGAATTGGTTCTCAAGTCTGGCTACTCTTAAAAGTGTTGATGATTCTGCCTCCAGAAGTAAAGAGGGCACTGTTAATCCATGGCATAAGACTGCAATACAAATATGCAAAATATCACCACCAATGGATCAAATATTTGTGAGAGACAAGGCTCTGGGTGATTACATATTTGATACTTTTCTACAATTTGTCAGAATGAGAAGTATAAGGAAGCTGACTGGTTGGTCCCACTTTCGCTAGACAATGTGGTAAAAGACAGGGATGAGCTCAAAGATTCAGTTACAGCTCAAGTGCCGCATCGAAGACCTGAAAGCTGTCATTTGTGCCCTGAAAGAAAGACTTATTTACTGTAAGAGAGCCGATGTTGCCAAAAACCAAACCTAGAGTTTATCATGACAGTGACTTCCCAACTGAATTCCCAACCTCGAATGGTGTCTGAAGTTAAAGTGAGGGCATTAATTGGGAAGAAATGGGATCCTGTAACCTGGGATAGCGACATATGGGCAGATAATCAGTAAGCTGGGGACACAGAGCACCTAACTTCTGTTGAATCACTCCTGCTAACAGAACTAGCCCTCTCACTTCCATCTGAATAGATTACTCTGTCTGCTAAGCCACCCTCACCAGTAAAATCATTAGCCCCTCTACCCTCATCTGATGAGATTAACCCACTTTGTCTGAGATATCTCATGGGACAGTACCTGGGGAGTTTCCTGGTGCACTGCCTGAGTTAGATACCTTACAAGACATTACTGACTCTCGCCAGGACCCGCCCACACCACCTAGTTTTGCTTCTGGACCTAAAACTAGACTTACGTCTCAGTGAGCCCCAAGAGGTGAAGTATAAAGTGTGACCCAGAAGGAAATACACTAACACTCCAAAAGAACTCTTGATTTTTCTAATATATACAAACAGAAACATGGGGAATATGTGTGGGAATGGCTACTAAGGGTGTGGGGTAACAGTGCAAGGAACGTAAGGTTGGATCAGTCTAAGTTTATTTATATGGGCTCACGAACGACAGATTCTTCATTCCATGTTTCAAACTGAGAGGTTAGAAAAAGGTTTACAAGTTTATTTGGTTGGTTCACTGAAGTATGGATTAAGCAGTGGCCTACACTAAATCAAGCTGAAATGCCAGACCTGCCCTTGTACGCTGTAGAAGAAGGTACTCAAAGGCTTAGAGAAATTGGCATGTTAGAGTAGATTTATCAGGTTAGACCCACAGACCCAGCCATGGAGTGCCCAGAGGGCATGACTTTTACTCTAATAGTAAGGAACAAATTTGTGAAGGGAGCCCCAGCATCCTTGAAGACTGTTACGATTTCTATTTTATGTAAGATTTGACAGTGGGAACCACCTTGAAAGTTGGAAGCCCTGGTGGCGTAGTGGTTAAGATCTCGGCTGCTAACCAAAAGGTCGGCAGTTCAAATCCACCAGCTGCTCTCTGGAAACCCCTATGGAGCAGTTCTGCTCTGTCCTGTAGGGTCACTATTAGTCAGAATCAACTCTATGGCAATGGGTTTCATTTCATTTGGTAACTACAAAGGGGCTGATTGGACCCCGTAGTAGTATGGGACAAGTGGCAGCATTTAACTGACAAAGACAAGGTGGGCATGGTTACTGTAATGGAGAACAGAATCAAAGCAGTAATCAGAACAGTCCGACTCGTATGGACTTATGGCATTGGCTACTTAGTCACAGCATTTCTAGGAGTAAAACAGATAGGAAATCTACTAAATATTTACTTGATCTGTACAAGTGGAAGAATTCTAGGTCAAGCAAATGGCAGTCAAACTTGAATTGCCAGAATAGTGTCACACTTCCTCAATCAATTCCCAGACTTGAGCCAGTTTACAGGCCCAAAACCCTTTAAATGAAGGGGAGACCAGGTCCCCTTGAAGAAGGACCCCACTACACTGCCAAAAATTTATGCTGTTAATTTTTCTCCCAGCCTTCCCTAAAAGGGATCTGCGGCCTTTTATGAGAGTGACTGTTCACTGGGGAAAAGGAAATAATCAGATTTTGTGGGGACTTCTGGACACTGGCTCTGAACTGACACTAATTCCAGGTGACCTAAAACATCACTGTGGCCCACAGTCAGAGTAGGGGCATATAGAGGTCAGGTTATTAATGGAGTCTTAGCTCAGGTCCATCTCACAGTGGGTCCAGTGGGTCCCCAAACCCATCCTGTAGTGATTTCTCCAGTTCCATAATGCATAATTGGAATAGACATACTCAGCAACTAACAGAATCCCCACACTGGATTCCTGACAAGTGAAGTAAGAGTTATTATGGTAGGAAAAGCAAAGTGGGAGCCATTAGAACCGCCCCTACCTAGGAAAATAGTAAAGCAAAAGCAATACCGCATTCCTGGAGGGACTGCAGAGATTACTGCCACCATTAAGAACTTGAAGAATGAAGGGGTGGTGACTCCAATCACATCCCCATTCAACTCACCTATTGGGCCTGTGCAAAAAACAGATGGATCTTGGAGAATGACAGTGGATTATTGTAAACTTAACCAGGTGGTGACTCCAACTGCAACTGCTATTCCAGATGTGGTTTCATCGCTTGAGCAAATTAATACATCTTCTGGTACCTGCTATGCAGCTATTGATCTGACTGATGTCTTTTTCTCCATACCTGTTTTGAAGCACCAACCAAAGCAGTTTGGCTTCAGTTGGCAAGGCCAGCATACATATTCACAGTCCTACTTCAAGGGTATGTTAACTCTTCTGCCCTATGTCATAATTTAGTCCACAGGGATCATGAAAGCCTTTCCCTTCCACAAGACGTCACACCGGTCCATTACATTGATGATAGTAGGGATCAAGTATCAATGTCTCTAGACTTACTGGTAAGACATCTGCATGCTAAAGGGTAGGAAAATAAATCAACAAAAGTTCAGGCATCTTCCACCTCAGTGAAATTCCTAGGGGACTGGTGGTGTGGGGCATGTCAAGATATTCCTTCTCAACTGAAGGATAATTGTTGCATCTGGCCCCTCCTACAACTAAACGGGAGGTACAACACCTGGTGTGTCTCTTTGGATTTTGGAGGCAACTTACCCCTCATTTGAGTGTGCTACTACAGCCTATTTATCAAGTGATTTGAAAAGCTACCAGTATCGACTGGGGCCCAGAATAAGAGAAGGCTCTGCAAAAGGTTCAGGCTGCCATGCAATCCAGTCTGCCACTTGGCCCATATGATTTGGCTGATCCAATGGTGCTTCAACCATCAGTGGCAGATACAGATGCTGTTTGGTGGCTCTGGCAGACTCCTATTGGTGCATCACAGCATAGACCTTTAGGATTTTGGAGCAAAGCCCTACCATCCTTTTCTTTGCCTTAAGTGTGTCCAGCTATGTTATCAAACCCTTACTCCCCTCTCCTTCATATGGAAGGGGTGGTCTAAGGGGTTTCTAGCGTAGCTGTTGAGAAAGGTATTATTTTCCCTTAATTGTCACCAAGGCAAAAGTAAAAAGTGACTTACCTTTTGAAAAAAGTCTTCTCCACTTTTCCCTTTTCCTTCAGCAGCAGCTGTAAATAAAAATGTATACATTTAAGATAAGGGTAAATTTCAAGGTAACCACAAAGAAAGCTAACAAACCTACTCTTCAAAATAAAGAAGAAAAATAAAGTCTTAGTAAACATAAAATCTACAAAAACAAAAGAAATGAATAAAAAACACCACAAACAAAGGAATTCAGCACTTGACAGTAAGAGGAACAAACAAAACATCAGCACCACGAAAAAAAAAGTACTACAAAATGACAGCAATAAACTCACACTTATCAATAATTACACTGAACTTAAATGGCCTAAATGCACCCATAAAGAGACAGAGAGTGACAGAATGGATAAAAAAAAAACAGGAACCATCAATATGCTGTCTACAAAAGACACACCTTACAAATAATGACAAAGTTATTAAAAATCAAAGGATGGAAAAAACTACATCAAGCAAACAGCTACCAAAAAGAGCAGGAGTGGCAACACTGATCTCAGATAAAACAGACTTTAAAACAAAATCCACCATAAAAGACAAATAAAGGCATTATATAATGACTAAAGGGACAATCCATCATGAAGACATAACCATAACAAAGATCTACACACCCAATGACAGGGCTCCAAAACACATAAAACAAACTCTAACAACACTGAAAAGAGAAACTGACAGTTCCACAATAACAGTAGGAGACTTCAACACACCACTCTCAGTAAAGGACAGAACATCTAGAAAGAAACTCAAAAAAGATACAGAAGATCTAAAGGCCACAATCAGCCAACTTGACCTCACAGACATATACAGAACACTCCACCCAACAGCTGCAAAGTACACATTTTTTTCCAACACACATGAAACATTCTCCAGAACAGACCATGTCTTAGGCCATAAAGCAACCCTCAACAATATCCAAAACATTGAGATAATACAAAATATCTTTTCTGATCATAACACTATCAAAGCAGAAGTTAACAACAAGAAGTGCAAGGGAAAAAAAAGTCAATTACATGGAAACTGAATAACACCATGCTTAAAAACCACTAGGTAACAGAAGAACTCAAAGATGGAATCAAAAAATTCCTAGAATCAAGAGAATGAAAACACAACATACCAAAACCTTTGGGACACAGCAAAGACAGTTCTCAGAGGTCAATGTATAGCAATAGATGCACACATCAAAAAAAAAGGGGCAAAATCAAAACATTATCTACACAACTCAAACAAAGAGAAAGAGAACAGCAAAAGAAGCCCGCAGACACCAGAAGAAAGGAAATAATAAAGACCAGAGCAGAAATAAATGAAATAGAGAATAGAAAAACAATAGAAAGCATCAACAAAACCAAAAGTTGGTGCTTTGAAAGGATCGACAAACCACTGGCCAAACTGACAAAACAAAAACAGGAGAGGATGAAAATAACCCAAATAAGAAATGAAATAGAGGACACTACAACAGATCCAACTGAAATATAAAGGACCATAACAGAATAGTATGAAAAACCACACTCCAACAAATTTGAGAACCTAGAGGAAATGGACAAATTTCTAGAAACACACTACCTACCTAAACTAATACAAACTGAGATAGCAAATCTGAACAGACCCATAACAAGAGAAGAGATGGAAGAGGTAATTTAAAAAAAATAAAAATAAAAATAACTTCCCAGCAAAAAAACAGCCCCGGCCCAGACGGCTTCGCTGGAGAATTCTACCAAACATTCAGAGAAGAGCTCACACCACTTCTTCTCAAACTATTTCAGAGCATAGAAAACGAAGGAATACTCTCAAACTCATTCTATGAAGCCAGCATAACCCTGATACCAAAGCCAGGCAAAGATACTACAAAAAAAGAAAATTACAGACCAATATCTCTCATGAATATAGATGCAAAAACTCTCAACAAAATACTAGCCAATATAATTCAGCATCATATCAAAAAAATAAGACACCAAGACCAAGTGGGAATCATACCAGGTGTGCAAGGATGGTTCAAAATGAGAAAATCAATCAACGTAATCTACCACATAAATAAAATAAAATAATCACATGATCATCTCAACCAAAGCAGAAAAGGCATTTCATCAAAGTCCAAAACCCATTCCTGATAAAAATTCTCAATAGAATAGGTATAGAAGGGAAATTCCTCAACATAATAAAGGGCAGGGCATCTATACAAAACCAACACCAACATCATTCTTATGGAGAGAGGCTGAAAACATTCCCCTTGAGAACAGGAACAAGGCAAGGATGCCCTTTATCACCACTCCTATTTAACACTGTGCTGGAAGTCCTAGCTAGAGCAATAAGGCAAGAAAAAGAAATAAAGGGCATCCACATTGGTAATATAGAAGCAAAACTGTCCCTATTTGCGGATGATATGACACTATACATAGAAAATCCAAAAGACACCACAAGAAAACTACTGAAACTATTAGAAAGATTCAGCAGAGTAGCAGGATACAAGACAAATGTACAAAAATCCATTATATTCCTATATATCAATAAACAGAACGACAAAAAGGAAGTCAGGAAAACAATACCATTTATAATAGCCCTAAAAAAATACTTAGGAATAAATCTAACTAGGGATGTAAAAGACCTATAAAAAGAAAACTACAAAACACTACTGCAAGAAACCAAAAGAGATCTATATAAATTGAAAAACATACCTTGCTCATGGACAGGTAGACTCAACATTGTGAAAATGTCAATTCTACCCAAAGCAATCTGCAAATACAATGCAGTCCCAATCCAAATACCAACAGCATTCTTCAGCGAGACGGAAAAATTCATCATTAACTTTATATGGAAAGGAAAGAGGCCCTGGATAAGTAAAGCACTACTGAAGAAGAAGAATAAAGTAGGAGGACTTGCGCTACCTCAGAACCTATCATACAGCTACGGTAGTCAAAACAGCCTAGTACTGGTACAATAACAGATACATTGACCAATGGAACAGAATTGAGAACCCAGATGTAAATCTATCCACCTACCTGATCTTTGACAAGGGCCCAAAGTCCATCAAATGGGAAAAAGACAGTCTTTTTTTTAACAAATGGTGCTGGCAAAACTGGATGTCCATTTGCAAAAAAATGAAACAGGATCCATACCTCACACCATACATAAAAACTAATTCGAAATGGATCAAAGACCTAAATATAAACCAAAAACTATAAAGATCATAGAAGAAAAAATAGACCAACCCTAGAGGTCCTAATACACAGCATTAACAGGATACAAAACATAACACAAACTCCAGAAGATAAGCTAGAAACTGGGATCTTCTAAAAATTGAACACTTGAGCTCATCAAAAGATTTCACCAGAAGAGTAAAAAGAGAACCTACAGACTAGGAAAAAATTTTTGGCTATGACAAATCTGACAAAGTTCTAATCTCTGAAATTTACAGGAAAATCCAACACCTCTACAACAAAAAGACAAATAATCCAATTAAAAAATGGGCAAAGGAAATGAACAGACACTTCACCAAAGAAGACATTCAAGTAGCCAACAGACACATGAAGAAGTGCTCTGGACCACTAGCCATTAGAGAAATGCAAATTAAAACCACAATGAGATACCATCTCACCTCGGCATTACTGGCACGAATCAAAAAAAACAAGACATAACCAATTGGTAGAGGCTGTGGGGAGACTGAACTCTTATGTACTGCTGGTGGAAATGCAAAATGGTACAACCATCTTGGAAAATGATATGGCACTTTCTTAGAAAGCTAGAAACAGAAATACCACATGATCCCACAATCCCACTCCTATGAATATGTCCTATGGAAATAAGAGTCATCATGCGAATAAACATGTGCGCACCCACGTTCCCTGCAGCGTTGTTCACAATAGCAGAAAGATGGAAACAACCTAGATGTCCATCAACAGATGAATGGATAAACGAACTATGGTACATACTCACACTGGAGTACCACACAACGATAAAGAATAATGATGAATCTGCAAAGCATCTCACAACATGGAGGAACCTGGAGGTCATAATGCTGAGTGAAATAAGTCAATCACAAAAGGGCAAACATTGTATGAGACCACTACCATAAAAACTCATGAAAAGATTTACACACAAAAAGAAATAATCTTTGATGGTTATGAGAGAGGGGAGGAGTACGGATGGAAAAAAACTAAATAGACAATAGATAAGTTGTAGCTTTGGTGAAGGGTAAGACAGTACACAATACAGGGGAAGCCAGCACAACTTGTCCAAGGCCAGGTCATGGAAGCTCCATAGACACATCCGAACTCCCTGAGGGCCCGAATTACTGGGCTGAGAGCTGTGGCAACCATGGTCTTCAGGAATATCTAGCTCAACTGGCATAACTTGGTTTATAAAGAAAATGTTCTATATTCTACTTTGGTGAGTAGTGTCTGGGGTCTTAAACGCTTGTGAGCAGCCATCTAAGATACTCCACTGGTCTCACCCAGTCTGGAGCAAGAATGAAAAAAACCAAAGATACAAGGGAAAGATTAGTCCAAAGGACTAATGGACCACAACTACCACAGCCTCCACCAGTCTGAGTCCAGCATAACTAGATGGTGCCCGACTACCACCACCGACTCATCTGACAGGGATCACAACAGAGGCTCCTGGACGAAGTTGGAGAAAAATGTAGAACAAACTTCTAACTCACAAAAAAAGGCCAGACTTACTGCCCTGATAGAGAAGAAGAAACCCCGAGAGTATGGCCCCCAGACATTCTTTTAGCTCAGTAATGAAGTCAGTCTTGAGGTTCCCAGCCAAAGATTAGACAGAACAATAAAACAAAATGAGACTAAAGGGGCAAGCCATCCCAGAGGCAAGGACTAGAAGGCAGGAGGGAACAGGAAAGCTGGTAATAGGGAACCCAAGGTCCATAAAGGAAAGTGTTGACATGTCATGGGGTTGGTAACCAATGTCACAAAACAATATGTGTACTAATTGTTTAACGAGAAGCTAGTTTGTTCTCTAAAACTTAATCTAAAGTACGATAATTATAAAATAAAATGTATACTTTTAAAATAGTTTCTTTTTTCAGTCTGTGTATTCAAAAACCTCAAATGTCAGGTTTGAGATTCAAAGGTGAACAAGATGCCATCTTTGCTCTCCCAAAGCTCAGTATCTGCTAATATACCACATCTGTGATGCAAAAATGATAAAGGATGAAACACTTATCCAGTCAATTACGCTCCATCTTTAGATAATTCTGCACTCCTTTTCTTTGTCTGAAACTCACAAATCTCTGTTTACACACATTGATGAAAGCGATTGTATTTTTTATTGTTAAGGAACTACACGAACAAATGCAACTACCACAGTAATCAGCTGTAGTGCTCCGGGCTTCCTATCTATAATCGATCCTATATGTGAGGTGGTATTTTCAACAGGTGGTTCATCCAACATGGCCTAGTTCTGAGCTGTTTTGGCTTTATGCTTTGCAATGACTATATAATCTACTTGGATTTCAGCTGGCATCATACACAATTTCAATTCACTCTTTTATTCACATATACAAAGAGAGAAAGACAGAACAACATGAGAATTAAACAGTAATGGTAAAGGTCATAGCCACCAAGAAAAACATCATGTGAGGTTAATTAAAAGGTCACTGTGCCTGCAGGCCCCTTGTTATGAACGAGATCTGTTCCTGTGACTTTAAGTCAAATTTGTAGGTAAGTCAGAATAGGTGCATACAGTTCTTATGTAGCCTTACTTTAGTGCAAGAAAAGGCTTGAAGCCTTTTCAATGATTTAAAGGCTGCATGTGCAGCAAGTGAAGGTGACTGTAATGAAGAATTTGTTGCCAGTAGGCATTGGTTCAATCATTGCAAAGTGAGGGCAAATTTATGTAACATTAAGGGCAAGTACGAGTTGTCTGTAAGTCAGACATTCATAACACAGGGACTGCTTGTATTTGAACAATCATTTTTTATATCTAAGCGGTAGCTTATAAATACTGGACAAACCTAGTTCTTTGTCTATATTCAAATATCTTGTGACTCTGTGAACATCTTTTATTACTTGTGGAGGGGGCTGAAGAATTTCACTAAAAAGAGTAAGGAGATGAAGAGTAAAAGGCACCCTGCTTGCTTTTTTTGCCTCAGATTGAGTCTTTCAGAGGGCAGACACCAAACAGGACCCTGATTTAGGTGCAGGGTTGAACAGTGGTTAACTGAAGCAGTAAAAGAATGATTGAATAGATGCCCTTCTCCAACTCAACCAGGTCAAGGAAAGGCGCTGGAGCAAGAACTTCTAGAAACTGAAGTCTGGAACCTTCCTGGCAATCCTGCTGTAGGGCAGTGAGAGAGAGAGGGAGAGAGGGGGAGAAGGGGCGGGGGGAGAGAGAGAGAATGTGTGTGTGTACGGTGAAACCTGTAAGAACTCCACAGGACTGCCTTCTTTTTCCAGGTGTCACAAGTTTTCCCCCTTTGACACTTTTCTATTGCTCGTTTTAGTGGAAAATATTTGCGTTTTCCTTCTCCTGACAGGTTTCCACCTTACACAGGTTCCAACGTTTGCAGGTTTTACTGTGCGTGTGTGTGTGTTCAGAGGACATGGTAAAATGATTAAACACCCAGGAAGTGTGGTAGATCAGTCACTTAAGAACCACATTTGTCACTGAACAAGTTTTTACAAGCACCTACTATAACTGTGACATTCTGTTAGGTGGAGGATTCAGAATTCAAAGATATTTTCTCTGCCTTCAGAGCGGTATTAAAATTTAAATGTTTTTTATTTCAAAGTTAAGTAAAAGACATTTTCTGCGATGTTGTGAAAATGCATTTTCTGATCAATATATTTTTATCCAAAAAAAGAGCAGAGTACGTTTCTGTGATTTTGAAGAACATGAAAATAAGAGCTAAAAAGAAATGAAGAATTAAAAATGATATTCTAATGTGTGATAATGTAGGCTAAATAATGATCCCCAAAGACGTCCCCGTCCTAATCCCCAGAACCTGGGATTATGTTATATTACATGGCAAAAGAGACTTCACCGGTGTGATTAAACTAAGGATTTTGAGATGGGAAGACTATCCTGGATTACAGTATCCTACTGGGCTCAACAAAATCACAAGGGTTCTTACAAGAGGAAAGGCAGGAGGGTTAGAGTCCGAGAAGGTGATGTAATGATTGAAGCAGAGGGAAACAAAGGGATGTGAGAACAAAAGCAGAAATCAGAGAGGAGAAAGATTTGAAGATGCTACCCTGCTTGTCTCTGAAGATGGAGGAAGGGCGGCTTCTAGAAGCTGGAAAAGGCAAAAAACAGATTTGCCCCTAGAGTCTCTCATGGGCATGCAGCCTTGCCAACACTTTGATTTCAGCCCAATGAAACCATTTAGGATTTCTGACCTTCAGAAAAAGACAATAAAGTTGTGTTGTTTTAAGCCACTACGTTTATGGTAATTGTTAGAGCAGCAGTGGGAAACAAGTACATAATGCCAATTATCATTTTAACTTTACTAATTTTTTACAAAACTGACACACCATCAACATCATGAACTAAGCACAGACACTGATGAGAAGATTTTTAAAAATTATAGTAACACCAATGAAACTCTTCTTTGAAAATTCCAGAATCAAAGATGTCTTCAAAGGACTATAAAACAAAGTAGGTAATCACCCTTCCACCACAAGGAACTCCTTCACAACTTAAAGTTCATCAGTTTAAATTCCATGGTACAATTACATTTTGTTACAGAAATTTCCCTTACAACTCTTATTTTGCTCATGACAAACACATTATGTCACAACCTCAAAATGCCCCTTCATTCCAAGTCCAGCAAAACACTAAACAGACTTCATAGAATGGCCCTTGGATCCCTGGCTGGATAAAAAGCGGAAACTTCCTTAGTTAGACCCAAACCAGATTTAACCATGTTACAGAAAAACATCTAAAATTTCAGCAGAGACCTATACCTTTAGCAAGCTTATGATATGAGAGGGAACAGGAGGCAGGGGGCCAAAGTGGCACTGGCACCAAAAATCTTTGACCTTTTTCATTCCAAATGTTTGCATACATGAAACCACAAATCTGAGCCTAACTGTCCCCAACACTGAAAAGTGTTCATTTCCCAAGCCTGCAAGTGCCCTGTTCCAAGACCCTGGTTGGGTACTTGGTTAGATGTCTTAGGTACGACCTATGGTTAGTCACAGTCGGGGTTTTGAACCAGTTCACTCAGGTTTAAACCCTTGCTGAGAATTTGCATTTCTACCCGAGATATACTGAATCAGAATCTACATTTTGACAAGATCCCTAGGTGATTCTTATGTATAATAAGTTTTGAGAACCACTGCTCTATTAGTGGTTCTCAGAATTGGTCCCTAACCAGCAGCATTAGCATCACCAGGAAACTTGTTAAAAATGCAAATTCTCAGCAAGGATTCAAACTGGGATGAACTGGTTCAAAGCCCTGGTCACAATCATTGGTACTTCCCAGTAGTATCCTTATTTCATTCCCAGGTTGCTGAGTCTTTTACTTTTACTTACCCAAGCAAGCAAAGCCACCAAAGTTTCTTCCCCTAAAGCAGGGATCCAACAATTCTCAACCTTAATCTAAATCCCTCAGTATCAAAATATAAAATCCTCCCAAGAAATGACGGATGGGGGGTCAGAGCTTACAGAATATATGTTTCTTAAATATAAACTTGTTATTGCTCTCAGCTGCCATCAAGTCAGCCCGCAAGTCATTTCAACCCCATGCACAACTGAAAGAAAAGCTGCCTGATTCTGTGCCATTCCTTCGATCACCTATGGATCAGACTATTGCGATCTGTAGGGTTTTCACTAGCTAATTTGCAGAAGGAGACTGCCAGGCCTTTCTTCTTGTTTAAGTCTGGACGCTTCTCTGAAACCTGTTCAGCATCATAGCAACATGCAAGCCTCTATTGACAAACACGTGGTGGCTGTACTTATTGTGCACTGGATGGGAACAGAATCCAGGTCTTCCACATGAAAGGTGAGAATTCTAGCACTGAACCACCAATGCCCTCCTAATATAAACTTAGGCATTTAAAATGTTCATTTAATAGACTCAGAAAATAACAAAGTTGACTCTTCCATTCCACAAATTAAAAAATAGACAATGCCCTGCCCTCATTCAACTTACAACCCTGACCCATATGGTCAAAGCCACTCAACAAGTGAGAGAAAGTCAAATTCAAAATTCACTTCAACTAGCAACTTTCCAGTGATCTCTTCACAACCGTGATTCTACCCAAATTAAACTTATTATAAATTTAATTTCTCTGTTCTCATTCTGGACAATGTATTAGAAAGCTAGTTATTTTACTCTTAACCCAACACTACAGCTAGACAGCTACTGTTAGTCTTGAATAATAAAAGGGCCCTTCTAGGTAGACCAGCTGCGAGTTGGATTACAAGGAAAAATACAAGTTACGATAATATATTGACTCATATGGTTTTCTTTTCATTATGTTTGGAGGGGAAAATGTTGCCTGTTGAAGAGCCAACCCATACTTTATGTCATGGCACTCCTTGACCTTTGAAGTCTGATTATATTCTGTGGTTAAAAAGTTCTACCAAACCCGTCTTAACATTCTATACACTGCTCTCTCATCTGTTTTATTCCAGGGTGACATGAATACACATACGATGATACAGCACGTTTTTTCTAACTGCCTTTACAATATGACCTCTACCTGATGTTCCAAAATTTAATCGTTTGAATGTAAAACCCTTAGAATATTCCTGCCAACGAAAGCAATTGTCTTTATTTTTATGATATAGAACTCCAGGAATAAATTACTTCTGTACTACCGAAACACGGTTGGCTAAACGTGCAGGTAAGGCATTTCATATTTTAAGCTGAACAATTCATTTTTTATGTTTATTATAATTTCTCCAATGCTTTGCCATATTTCATTTCATATTTTTGCTTCATGAGAAATACGGGATGGCAAAAGCCAGGGCCAATACAAACAGCAAAAGTTGAAACAGGTGTAAACTATTACAGTCCCGCAAACTACAGGGCAAATCTAGTTAATTACTGAATTAAGCGGGGAGGGGGCTCGAATTTAAATTCTTTCTACAGCACATGGAAACTTCTGTTTAAATATCCTTTTCACTCTGAAATGCTTCTCTATTATAACATCTGATGCTTTATGGAGCCGATTCTAAAAACACAAGAACTATATACTTCACATATAAAACATAGTATGGAATATCTTTTAAAAAATCCCTTGACAAGCAATAGTCTCTTTTTCTACAGAATTTGAGGAATTAAAAAAAAAAAAAGCTAAAATTATAAAAAAGAAATAATTGAGAAATAACTCTTCAAATCTGTAAAGACTGAGGGTATTCCTCTCTTTTTTAATAGAGCCCACCTGTAGCACATTTGCAGCTATGAGGGCTGCTGCATCATTAGGTCATCTGAAAGATAAATACAACCATTTAGGTACCTGATTCTCCTGCAAAAATAGTTCACTCAAAATTTAAAACATTCACATATTGTATCAATTTAATCTGTATACTAAAAGAGCTATGTCGTATATTTTATTCTGTATATTAACTGTTTTCAGAAAACTTCCCTGACAACTCGGTCAGTTCTACTGAAAGAGAAATCAGCAAGAGAGTATGTGTATATATACATACATACACACACACACACATATGTATATAGTTTCCAACACAGGTAAGTTTGATTTGTTAACCATGAGTTTGAGTTGTTCCTCTTTTTCACTGACATACACACACACATATAGTAGAGGGTCAGCACAAAAGAGGAAGACCCTCAACAAGATGGACTGACACAGTGGCTGCAACAATGGGCTCAACCGTAATAATGATTGTGAGGACGCTGCAGGACCAGGCAGTGTTTTGTTCTGTTGTACATAGGGTCACTATGAGTCAGAAGCGACTCAACGGCACCCAACAACAACAAACACACACACACAATATACTCGCAAAGAAACTTTTCATGTTCATGAATTATATCTAGCACTTTAGACAGGTTCCCAAAGCTCTGAGAATTAGGTCTATTTTTTAAAGTTTCTATTAAAAGTTATAGTCATCATTCAAATACTCTAACCAAATAAGAACTACCAAGCTTTAAACTTAGGCAGTGAAAAGTGTTATCTGAATATTGTATATCAAAATAAGTGTGAAGATTTTCAGACTACATCACTAAAACTCTCATTTGTTTCCTTAAAGTCTATAGTGAAAAAGCAAACTCACCTGTGCTAAAAAAATTATGTAAGCTTGTTGCAAGAAATAAAAAATAGGTAAAAATGATTTTTATCTTTACAGTGACTGTATTTTTCACTTTAAATTTTTCCTTGAACATTCTTTTATTTTTGCAATTAAAAAATATGTCAGTTTTCAAAAATACAATATTACATAGTTTCTTAAGGAAACTACAAAACAGAATGTAGATAATCTTAAATTCTACGTAAAATTAAGTATATGTGCATATACATAGAAATATGAAATAAAATATGACAAAGCATTGGCTAAATAAATATACATATACTCGTGTCTATGTATACAGATATATAATGTATATGCTCGGGAGAAAAAGACTGAAAGAATAAACAAAATACTAGTTGTTATTTGAGTTATTTTATAACTTTCTCTTTCGTGATTTTCAGAATATTCTTAAATGCTTTTTGATTGGGGGGAAAAAAAACAGGAAAAAATAATTTTAAAATCCTCATTCCCATTTCAAAGTGAACCAAGTTTTAGCATTACTGGTTTATCACAACATAATTTTCAGCCCACAGTGTATAAGGTGATCTGGCAAAACTATGAAGGTCAAGTGTGGATATAAGCTACCTAATGGAGACAATTATCAGTTCAATATTAGAGATGGTTAACAGACAGTCAGTAAAATCATCCCAAGTACGGGACATCATAGGCCTTAATTATCCTAGCACTTTCTATGTACAAACACTGATTTTGTGCAATGGAAAAGCTTTAACAGATTATGTCTATAGTAAAAAACTTCACAATTGAAAATATTAAACAATCCAATATTTGGAAAATCTCTTGTGATTCACACACAAATCGGACAGCTACCCAAAAGAAGACAGGAACAGACACTCTCTGAAATGCATGAACCAAAAAAGGGAAAAATTTATCACTGTACATTTCTCATTGTGGATTGCAAAAAAAAAGTCCACTTTGACTTAAGGGTCACATAGTCACATCAAATGAAACATGGAATAAAACAGATAACACCTCATGAATTTACCACACTCTAAAAGGGCTCTATAGCCATGAATATGAAAGAAAAGAGATGAATTCTCCATGGTAATTTGGGCCAACAGCATGAACCAGCAATGGAACCACACAGATAAGATATCCTTTGAAGCTATTGTTTTTTACTTCATTTATCACAAAATTTTTAGCAAAACTAGTAAGAATTACAAAGATTATGATGGGAAAGGGAGAGAGTCCTGACCTCTTCTAATGACGGGATCACTGCTGCCTCTTTAAGACTTACATCTACCAATCCCCAGAATTAAGTCCTTCGTAAACTATACTTCTCGAAATGCAGATTGCAGGGGACTTTTTCTTCACATGTTCACTCTCTCAGGGAGGTAAAGTCCCACCAATATTCCAAGACTATGGACAATCTAAGATGGTGGTCACGCTGCCACACTTGGCACAACAGCAGCAAGCGAAGGCCGGCATTCTCTAATCTACAGGATTTTAGGTTCAAAAGCCTGTGTTGCTGTCAAGTGTACGAAAAGAGGTATTTAGAAAAATCTGAAAACATCTGAGTTACATATTCACTGCTTTAAGCAACTTTTAACTCAAACTTTTCCAGCAACTCTGCTAAGACTTCAAATTCATTGGCCTGACGATGAAGAGACCCTAACACATGACAATGGAATTTCAGTCCCACTGATTAAGAGAAACTTTGATCATGTCAAATGACTTGCTTTCAGACCCTGTTTCCTCATGTATAAGCAATTCCAGAAGTATCGTTTGGTCTGGCCTGGGGTCATGACATGATTTAACAATTTTGGGTATTTACACAATATCAGTGTTTTTGTTTTTTTTTTAATCCCACACACTACCAGCTTCATCAAAAGTTAATGGATGTTCCCAGCCTTTATGTAGTTTAATGGAATTATGAATACCTAATACGCCATAGTAGCCAATGCTGATCTTCCTATACAGCTGCACTGTCCAATAAAGTAGTCACTGGCCACATGTAGATTATCTGAATTCGGATGTGCTGGAGGCGTAAAATACACACTGGGTTTCGAAGACTTAGTTCCAATAAAAAGGAATATAAAAATCTCAGTAATTTTTTTATTATATGTTTACATAATACTTTCATATATTGGGTCAAATAAAAATATATAATGAAAATTAATTTCACCTGTTTTGTTTCACACTTCTATAAAACTGGAGGCCTGATGGCACGGTGGTTAAGAGCTCAGGCTGCTAATCAATAGGTCAGCAGTACAAATCCACCAGCCGCTACTTGGAAACCCTATGGGGCAGTTGTACTCTGTCCTATAGGGTTGCTATGAGTCAGAATTGACCAGACAGCATTTGGTTTGGTTTTTTATTCTCCTGCAAATATTTGTAGCTGGCATTATACTTCCATTGTACAGCACTATTACAGAGAATAATAACTTACTTTGCTCTTATCCACAGAGGATTGAAAAGATTCAAGTAGAGAGCAAAGCCACAGGCTATGAGGGACTAAAAACAAGGAATACTTCCCAATAGTGGGAGTCAGCAACTTGAAATCAAAGCTGTATCTGCCTGAACCTCCTGGGAACATTCTGAGAGAGGAATAAAAACACTGGCTGATATTTTGGGGTTTGGTGGGAGGGTTAAAGAATGAGAACAGTTTGAATAAAATATGTAACATTAATAATCATTTCCTTAATATCCAGCTTTGGCCCAACCCAAAACCATTAAAGTATTTAAGAATTTATGTGGATAGTTATTTAATGGAATGAAGTTTATATTTCTTTTGTGTCTGTAATAGTACGGCAGTGGGGCAAGCCAACTTGTTTTAAATTAGAACCAAATGTGTTCCAGGCATGTCTGAAGTTCAGGTTATATGTTGAAATCTACAATAGGGTGGTCTTTTTTGCTCTTCTCCACACCAAAATTGGGGAGGAAGACAAAAACATGGTTGCTTTCATTAGGGCTACTACTATTCATTATTATGCTAACAGGCTTGTCCACTGATTCATTTAAACAACACTTATTTAGCACCTGAGATATAGCAAGAGGAGATAACAGTTGCAGTCAGACAAACCTGGGTTTAAATCCAGGTTTGGCATTTACTAGCAACGTAACTCTGAGCAAGTTACTAACCTCCCTAAGGCTCTGTTTTTACTTCTAAAATATGTAAATAAGCACCCTGTAAGCATTTAATAAATGGAAGCCATCAATCCTGACCTCAAAGAACTTATAGTTGAATGAGAAAAAATAACAAGACTCTAACAGGTTGAATGTTATGTAAGAGTAACAGATAATACAGTACAGAAATTCAAAGAATGAACATTGTATGGAGCTTTTGAGCTGATTATTTTACGTGGGAAAGGATTTAGACATGGGAGATAAGGAAAGGGAATTCTGGGTAGAGAGACTGCTATGAATACCCAAGTCTATCTGACTCCAAAATTTTGGTTTCCCTTTTGTTATGGATTGAATTGTGTCCTCCCAAAAACATGTACCAACTTGGCTAAGCCATGATTCCAGTATTGTGTAGCTGTCCACCATTTTGTGATCTGATGTGATTATCCTATGTGTTGTAAATCCTAACCTCTATGGTGTTAATGAGGCAGGATTGCAGGCAGTTATGTTAATGAGGCAGGACTCAATCTCCAGGATTACACTGTATCTTGAGTCAATCTCTTGTGAGATATAAAAGAGATAATCAAGCAGAGAGAAGAGGGACCTCATGCCACAGAGAAAGAAGTGCAGAGAGCAGAGCGCATCCTTTGGACCCAGGGTCCCTGCACTGAGAAGCTCCTAGACTAGGGGAAGACTGATGACAAGGACCTTCCCCCAGAACCGACAAAAGAGAGGAAGCATTCCCTGAGAGCTGGTGCCCTGAATTAGGATTTCTAGCTTCCCAGACAGTGAGAGAATACATTTCTCTGTTAAAGCCATCCACTTGTGGTGTTTCTGTTACAGCAGCACTAGCTAACTAAGACACCCTTTGACCTCAGAGCACTTAAAATAGACATCATGCCAAGTGGGAGTCAGCAGGTGGGTTTACTCCATGATAACCACTAATCTCTACACATTTGTCTATTCTAGATATTTCATATAAATGGAATCATACAATATTTGTCCTTTTGTGTCTGGTTTATTTTACTCAGCATAATGTTTTCAAGGTCCATCCATATCATTACTTTTTATAGCACATTCTAACATTCCATTGTACACATACACCATTTTGTTCGTCCATTCATCTGCTGATGAGGACACTCGGGACTGACTTACATTTAACAGAAATACTATCTCTGTTCATTTCTAAACTTGTCCTATGTAATGCCTATTCAGCCATGACTGCCTCACACTGCATCTCATTAGAAAAGGTCTGAAGTGCTAAGATAATCAACAGGTGCCCATTAGTCCTTGAGGACTTATTTCTCCACTCAAGAGGACCAAGTCTATGAACTACAGGCTACAAAATGAGTGCAAATATGCAAAACAAAGGCACCAAAGGTACTCGTTCTGAGAGGATGTCACCTATGATCCCAACAGGTCCTACCTTCCAGAGACAGCTGCACAATTCAACCTTCTGTAAAATGTGGCTCTGCATAATCCAGTTACTACAGATCAAGGCAACCTCATTCAGAAGGCCTAGGAAAACGTTTAAGGGAGCTCTTATTTCTTAAACTCAGCAGTTTGCTGCTGATAAATCACAAGACGACTTTTATGAAATTAAGCAGATCCCCTCATCTCAAGACATTTAGTTTGGAAAAAATAGACTCTTTGAGGACTAAGCCATCAATTTTCATCTCTGAAAAGAATCATTTGTTTTAGTTACAGCTGATCTAAATCTAACATCTGATTATAATTTATTCCACTTAAAGTCCTTGGTTTGTTAACATGAATTCGTTTTTCATCGGTAGGTAGACAACCATCCTTAAATGTGGTTTTCATCTCAAACAATGCTTGAAGAGTAATTTTAAGGTAATAGTCTTTGGCCTAGGATAAAACTTCTAACAGATATAGTTGCCTCGATTTCCTTTCATAAAATGTGCGTATATTTACGATGCACACACAGTGGTCATATTCTAAGCCATAGCTTTACTCCTACTCCCAGAA
This sequence comes from Trichechus manatus latirostris, assembly GCF_000243295.1. Lineage (NCBI taxonomy): Eukaryota > Metazoa > Chordata > Mammalia > Sirenia > Trichechidae > Trichechus > Trichechus manatus. Next base: position 6,211,529 of record NW_004443943.1, read on the forward strand.
TTGGAACTTTGGTTAAGGAATCAAATTCTATCTCAATTAAAAATGAATCTTCTATAATAGCATAGTGGACCTATATGTACAGTATTCATTTTCTTGAACAGTTCTATCTTCTCAGCTCCTTTTTGCACTCTATTTGGAAGGTTTAAACTAGTTTGCTTAAATTTGGGGAACTGAAATAGCTTAGGCCTAGATTATTCAACAATCTCAAGATATTCAAGCCTTTCTGAAATCAAGCATTTCTGAAAAGAAATGAAAGTTTCTCCTCTGGTTTGGGTTTGAGACAGTTGACAATGCTCTATCAAGTTCTGGATGTTCATGCTCGAGGCACCTAATCCTTAAGTATACAGTGTAAAAATTCTCTAGAATAGCTTCCTGATTTTGTGAAATCTGTTTAGGTTAATTTCAATAAGGTCTAAAACTAAGTTCTTGATCTTAAATGGGCCATATGCAATACTGGAATCCATGCATTTTAAAATGTTGTATTTTCCCAGGAAAGATTTTGTCTCGGGTGGAATTTTTTAAAAAATACATATAAAAGGGTATGAGTAAGCAAAGTTCAACCTGAAGAGGTCAAAGCAGCAGCTATCAAGCTGCAGTGGACATTCTAAGCATCCACTTCTCCCTCCACCAGTCATGTGACCATCAGGGGAGTACTGACGCCACACTCCAGGGATCGGCCCTGATTGCCTTAAGACAGGGGCAGATTATCCAATAGGCAAGGTAAGCACAGATCATCTGTAGTGAACAATTTCACATTTTTTTCACCCCATCAAAGATTCTGCTTCTAGGTATGGCTGGTATCTGTCTCTCTCCCAACAACATAACACCTTCCTACAGAATCAAAGCCTTTTTTCAAATTTACAATCCCTAACAAGGTGGATAACCTGGTAAGCAAAGTAAGCACAGGCTTACTTGTACCTTCTTACTAATCTGTAGTGAACAATTTCACTTCAAAGATGTGGTGAAACCGATGTGAAACTGTTCACTACAGATGATCTGGTAAGCACTGTTGTTACCTTGCCTATTCAATAATTTGCCTCTGCTTAAGACAACCATCAATTCTGTCTTAGTTATCTAGTGCTGCTATAACAGAAATAACACAAGTGGATGGCTTTAACAAAGAGAAATTTATTTGCTCCCAGTCTGGTAGTCTAGAGGTCCGAATTCACAGCGTCAGCTCCAGGGGAAGGCTTTTTCTCTCTGTTGGCTCTGGGGGAAGGTCCTTGTCATCAATCTTTCCCAGTCCTAGGAGTTTCTCCGAGCAGGGACTACAGGTCTAAAGAATACACTCTGCTCCCAGTGCTTCTTTCTTGGTGGTATGAGGTCCCCCTGTGTCTCTGCTCATTTCTGTCTTTTATATCTCAAAAGAGACTGGCTTAAATTGTAGATCAATCTTGTAGATTGAGTCTACATAACTGCCACTAATCCCATCTCATTAACATCATAGAGATGGGATTTACACCACATAGGAAAATCACATCAGATAACAAAATGGTAGACAATCACACAATACTGTGAATCATGACCCAGCCAAGTTGACAGACATTTTTGGGGGGACACAATTCAGTCCATGACAATATCCCATCCCGTGTCTACCGTAACTGATACAGGCATGGACACATGAGCCAACTGGGGCAATGAGGTGCAAGGAAGCATGTGCTGGGGTTTTCTGGGAGATACCCTCTCTGGCTTCCTGGGAGTCTCTGGAAGAGATGCCTTCTCTTATTAGAGATACAATAGTGCAGAAGTGCTGCAGCCACTATTGTTAACCACAAGAAGAAACAACCTGTGAAGAAGGCAGACCACAGAGGAGGCAAGAACTGAGAGAATGGCAGAAAAATTGACATGGAGTCCCGTGGACATAAGAATCTCTGAACCAAACAATACTGTAGAGTTAGTACTGTCAGCTACCTGGGGAAATAAAACTACCTTCTTGCTTACATCCATTTGGGCTGAGTTTTCTATAGCTTGCAACCAGTCAACATACATAGAAAAATACTCAATTTCACTAGCAAAAACAAATATATACATATATACACACACACACAAAACAATTTAATATCACTGCTCACCCGTTATAACACCGAAATTCAGAAATACTATATGCATCAGTAAGGATGTTGTGTTTGCATTATGGTTGAAGTTCAAAGTCATTCAATCAATTTAGAAAATAATTTGAGTTATATAAAGAATAACCATAACCTTCATGCAGTTGACCCAGTGATTCCATTTCTAGGAGGCTAGGTCCTAAGAATATAATCCAAAATTAAAAAAAAAAAAAAACTACTGGTACAAACATGGTCATCTCAGAAATATTTATAATAAGCAAAAACATGAGAAAAAAACAATATAAAAATTAAGAAAATTTAGATATAGGCGCTTATTCAAACATTTTAAAGTCATTTGAAAAGATGATTAGGATAAGTCTGAAGCAACAAGGAAAAGCAATTATGATAAATTATCCAGTAAAAAAAAAAAAGTGGGCCATAAAATTGTATGTGCAATATGATTATATCTACTATTATTTAAATATACACAAGAAAATAGGGACATTCATCTAACGGCAAAAATGTGTATGCTAGGGAAGGCTATGATTAGGGGTTAATTACATTTTCTAAATTTTGGGGGGACATAAATATATTACTTTAAAAATGGCCCCCAAAAAGCATACACACATACATACAAGTTAATGCCACTTGACTTATTATCCGAAGTCTACACATTTTTAAAATTATCTACTTATGAGACAATAAGAACTACTATGAATTTGTATGTGCTCATATTTAACTAAACCCAGTAAAGAAATGACTGATTTCCAAAGGATATTTTAAGATGAACAAAGTCAAAATGAAAGCACAAAACAGCACAACCGGCCCCAATTTTTTTCACTGCCCACACAAGCTAGAATGCTTACCTTCTAGTGGGTCCTATGCAGCTTTTCCCCACGGCTCTAGTTGTCTTGGAGACACAGGCTGAACCTCTCCATTCCCTGGCCCTGACTCCATATTGGCTCTCACCACGTAAATGCACTCAGCTTAACTGTGCACCTACTCAGTGGCTATAAACAGAACTCCACAGCTGTGGGGCTTCCAAATAAGCCCCTTTTACAAGCACAACCACAAGCCAATGAAAGTGATTTTGAAAAATGGGGTGCTATGTTACATGCCTGTATAGTAGCAAGGGCTGGGAGTCAACCTCTCAAAATAGTGCTGCTGTATGAAGCTCTCAGAAGGAACACCCCTCATGGGCTCATATGCAGAGGCAATGGGTGCAAAGGGAGGAGCCAGAGGTTCACCTCCTACAATCAGGAGGGAAAGACTACAGCTTCTATGTGAGGCATCTTGAAGCAATTCTTGAGCAAATCTTTGTTCAAAAAACTTTCAAAAATTTAATGAATCACAAAATCTGGAGAAATGCAGGTGTTCCCTTCCACCCCTCTTCAATTAGGTTTTGTGAAAGACAATCAAAATCATGTCGGCTAGAGGAAGGGTATTGTTTTGGGGACAATCTGATATACAATTTATGAAGAAATAGCCCCATGAGAAAAAAAGTCTTCCTTATCTGTCACCCTCCTGCCCTTGAAATGGAGTGAAACTGGTCTCAGAATTTTAAAATGGAGACACTCCTTGATTAGGCAATCAACATTGATGTGGTACTGTGCCTAATTTTTTTCCAGGTGTGAATGAGGGAGGGGGCAGCAAGGAGAGGACAGGTAAGAGAAAATTCAGAGGAATTGTTAAAATGACTTGAAGGACTTATAATTGGAAAGAAAATCAACATCATTCTAGACTTTTCTCTAAAAATATTCACTCAAAATCTAACTGTTCCAAGCTCTTTCTACCACCCCAAAAACAAAAACAAAAAGGGCAATGACAAAAGAGAAAGCAAACACTATTAGCCTGACTGTAACCAAAATTACATGCAACCATACACGGAATACTGCATGTATTTCCAGTGACCACACCTAAAGAAAGGAATGTGTCCAAATAAGAGCAATTAATATAATCAATGAGATGGATATTTTTCCTCTAATAACTTTTTTGGTGGGAATTTTCATTCTCAGAAGCAGCAGCTGAGGAGATTATAAAATCACATTTATAAAATTATAAAAGTTGTACAGAGAATACAAATGTTTGCCATATTCTAGAAAAACAGAGATAACAAGCATCACCTCTTAGAAAAGGGAGCGGCTAAGCACTACTTTAAATGTGGTTAGCAAATATGTGAAAAGTTGTGGCACATGGAAGAAACAGAAATAATTACTAGAAGAATTCAGAATATTCTATTCACTTAACAATCCCCAGAGGCAACACTATGTGTCAGGAAAACCTGACTGTCTGGAAGGTGGAAGAGCACACACCTAAGTTCCTGAGGGGACATCAGCCTTCCTAAAATGTCTGTTGGTATCTAAAATTCAGAGCACCCGATGTAACAAATTTTCTCACTGCATCTTATAACACTTCCCACCAGTAAAGCTTAACTTCATATAGTGTGTACCACACAAATGCAGGTTAAATGAATCTGCCTTTCCATCTTGATCAAGGGAAGAGGCCCTCAGTTCACGCAAAAAGAGGAGAGTATGACACTGGACTGAATCCTTCCTAGCATTTATCTTCTAACAACTCAACAGTACCTAAAAGCAATGGTAATGAGCACAAATGTGTGTGATGTGCAGCAAAAAAATGTTGAACCAGGTGTGACTAATGAGGGGGTATTTCTCAAACCTGGCGAGGGTTTATTACATCTTTAAGGAAAGGGAGAAGTGAATTAGTGGAAAGGAGAACGACCAGTAGACTAGAAAAAGCAAGCCCATTTTAAATCAGAGAGAGCACCTGTGGCCAAAGATCAGTTTCTTAAAAGCAAAACACTTTTATGTTTTTTTTAAGGTAAAATATACATTTCCCATTGATTCCTAAACTTGGGCATACGGTTATATTCTACACATCTGCATTATCTCAATTTATTTCTGTGGATCATTTGCCAGGCAGCTGTCTTTTTTAAATACAGAAGGAAAAAAAAAAAAAACCCATTGCGAAAGATGGAAACAACCTAAGTGCCCATCAACAGATGAATGAATAAACAAACTATGGTACATACACACAATGGAATACCACGCAACAATAAAGAACAATGATGAATCTGCGAAGCATCACACAACATGGATGAATCTAGAGGTCATTATGCTGAGTGAAATAAGTCAATCACAAAAGGACAAATATTGTATGAGACCAGTACTATAAAAACTCATGAAAAGGTTTACACACAGAAAGAAACAATCTTTGATGGTTATGAGAGAGGGTAGGGGTGGGGATGAAAAACGCTAAATAGATAATAGATAAGTAGTAACTTTGGTGAAGGGTAAGACAGTACACAATACAGGGGAAGCCAGCACAACTTGTCCAAGGCAAGGGCATGGAAGCTCCATAGACACATCCAAACTCCTTGAGGGACTGAATTACTGGGCTGAGGGCTGTGGGGACCATGGTCTCAGGAAACATCTAGCTCAATTGAGATAGTTTATAAAGAAAATGTTCTACCTTCTGTTTGGGGGAGTAGCATCTGGGGTCTTAAAAGCTTGTGAGCAGCCATCTAAGACACTCCACTGGTCTCACCCTGTCTGGAGGAAGGGAGAATGAAGAAAACCAAAGACACAAGGGAAAGATTAGTCCAAAGGGCTAATGGACCACAACTACCACAGCCTCCACCAGACTGAGTCCAGCACAACTAGATGGTTCGTGGCTACCACCACTGACTGCTGACAGGGATCACAACAGAGGGTCCCAGGCAGAGCTGGAGAAAAATGTAGAACAAAATTCTAACTTACAGAAAAAAAAAAGACTGGCGAGACTCACTGGTCTGACAGAGACTGGAGAAACCCTGACAGTATGGCCCCTGGACACTCTTTTAGCTCAGTAATGAAGTCACTCCTGAGGTTCACCCTTCAGCCAAAGCTTAGACAGGCCTATAAAACAAAATGAGACTAAATGGGCACACCAGCCCAGGGGCACGGACAGAAGGCAGGAGGGGACAGGAAAGTTGGTAATGGGGGACTCAAGAAAGGGAGAGTGTTGACATGTCATGGGGTTGGCAACCAATGTCACAAAACAATATGTGTATTGTTTAATGAGAAACTAGTTTGCTCTATAAACCTTCATCTAAAATACAATTAAAAAAAGAAAACCCATTGCCATTGAGTCAATTCCAACTCACAGCAACCCTATAGGACAGAGTAGAACTGCCCCATAACATTTCCAAGGAGTGGCTGGTGGACAAACTACCAGCCTTTTGGTTAGCAGCCATTCTTAACCACCATGCCACCAGGGAGTGTTTTTTAATACAGATAATTTAAAGAAGCTATAAAGCTACAAGGGATTGGGCACAATGGAAAAGAATCTTAAATGCGAAGACAAGTGGAGTCACTTGTACTAGAGAAATTTGGGGCACTTTCTGTTAGGCTTTAAGTGTGCAATGAAACATAACTCTTTTTTAAAGATCCAGTAGAATTCACAACCTTCTCATTTTCAAATAAGAGGGAAATACACTCACTTCCCAAAGCATCCACCTTTACAAGATATTCAAGTACTGTATCAGATACAGGCTTCCTTGATGCACATTAAATTTCTTGGCAGTTAAGTGGAATTGAAAGCGCCAAAATTTAATTAAGGAGAAATTTTAAGGGATGCACTAAACTGGGGAGAGATTTGTTTTTAATAGACTTCCTTACCATGAGTCATTGCATAGATAGAGAGCTCTAGGACGGGAGCCAAGAGCCAGCAGACACAACTTCTTAGCACAAGCAGCCAGCTTATATCCAATCCGGTTCGAGATGTCATGATTCCTGCTTCCAGCCAAGACCAGACTGAGCAACACTAAAGCAAGCGATCAGCACTTAGTCCTTAGTAGCTACACTGGTTTTGGAAACTCTGTGTATAAAAGAGATTCATCCTCAGTAAAAATAGCCCTATCAAACTCCTCTAAGTCAATTAAGATCAAGCTTTCTCCTCTATATTCAATTCACTGGCAATAAATTTAGCAGAGAGGCAGAGTAATAACATCCCATCCATAATCCACTGGACTGATGGTTGCTTATTATGAATTCCATGTGAATAAATGAAATGTTAGATTTTCTGAAATAATTTCAAACTGGTAAACAGTGGGAACAAAAATTGTATAAAATGTAGTAACTAAGAGTTCAGTATCTAAGCCCTACCGTGTGGCAGCTGTACAACTTTGAGCAAAATTATCTAACCTCCCTGTGCCTCAGTTTCCTCTTATGTAATATGAGGGCAAATAATAGTTCCTATCCATGTTTTAGATTGGACTCCCCCCAGAAGCAGACCCTATGACAAGTTATTTGAGTGAAAGTAGTTTGTGAGAAGGTGATCCCAGAGAGCTAGTGGGAAAGAGAAATGGGAAAGAGAGCAAAGAAGAAAGCCAAGATGGAGGTGTTTGTGAGCAGTTTCCCTCCATGGACCATGAGGCCAATTCCCCTGGCGATCTCTTGGAGACTGCAGAGAGATACCTCAGAGCTGCTCTCCCTGGGTAGGGGCTTGAAAGCTAGTACTTATCCACCAATTCCTGACTGTCACAGGTTGAGGGCAGCCTCCCCTGCGAGTAGGTTCCTTTGGTTACAGGTGCTGTGATGGTTAATTTCATGTGTCAACTTAGCTAGGCTATGGTGTCCAGTTGTTTGGCAAACACTAGTCTAGATGTTGCTATGAAGATATTTACATGTTACATACATTGAAAGACCACCTGTCAGTTTGTCCTACTGTGGTGGCTTGTATGTTGCTATGATGCTGGAAGCCATGCCACCGGTATTTCAAATACCAGCAGGGTCACCTATGGTGGACAGGTTTCAGCAGAGCTTCCAGACTAAAACAGACTAGGAAGGCCTTGGGATCTACTTTCAAAATTAGCCAGTATAGTGCTGGAAGATGGCAAAGGACTGGGCAACATTTTGTTCTGTTATACATAAGGTCTCCATGAGTTGGTTGAAGACAACTTGAGAGCAACTAACAATAACATTTAAATCATGTGACCTTAAGTAAAGCAGATTACCCTCTGGAATGTGGGTGAGTCTCATGCAATCAGTTGAAGGTCTTAAGAGCAAAAACAGGCTTCCTAAGGGAGAAGGATTCTGTCTCAAGACTGTAACATAGCTATCCTGCCAGATCTTGGATACAGAACTGCTAGAGTTTCCAGCCATTGCCTGACTTAACAGATTTTGGACCTGCTAGCCCCCACAGTCATGTGAGCCAATCCTTAAAATAAATCAATATCTATCTGTATCTTATTGGTTCTATTTCTCTGCAGAACGCTGACTAATACAGGCACCCTCAAACAGGACCAACTTGTCCTGGTTTTAGCACTCAAAGTCCCACCTCCTGGGAAACCTCTCAGTCCCTGACAAACCCAGAGGGTTGATTAGTCTAATGGGAGCTTGAAGAAGCTGTCTCTATACAGGACCATGAGCAGTAAGAGATTGTGGCAGTTCTACTGTCCAATGCTGTAAGGAACAAATGAGCTACTCCATGCAAAGTGCTTAGCCCAGGACCTAGCACTCAATTAACATGGATGTTTGCCATTTTCATACATTCAAAGCCACATAAGTGATCTGTTTATTAATGCACGGGAGACATGTGGGGCTGTGGCACACTGTGTATCATATGCGCATCACACCTTTTTGGAGTCGGCTCAGCTAAAGAACACGACTGGGGCTGCCATGCCCCTTCCGGCTTAAATGTCTCCAGAATGCCACAAACAAGAACCTCTGATACAGGAAATGCCTTTCTTACCTGCTCTACCCCGATGTTGTTGTTAGTTGCCATCGAGTTGATTCCAACTCACGGCAACCCCAAGTGTGCAGAGTAGAACTGTTCCATAGGGTTTTCAAGGCTGTGATCCTTCAGAAGCAGATCTGTAGGCCTGTCTTCCGAGACACCTCTGGGTGGGTTCAAACTGCCAATCTTTCTGCTAGTAGTCGAGCACTTAACCATTTGCACCACCCAAGAATTCCTCTATTACTGACACAGAGTAGAAAATATATGCTTGAAATTCAAGTTAGACATAATAGAGAACTGACAGTGTCCAAAACAACAGAAGCTCTCTTAAGCAATCTGTACATCACTGACATTGTCCAGTCCTCTGTAAAACAAACTGACCAATGCACTCAGGGCCCTAAAAACTGGAGACTAACAAGTTACACGTGCATCTCTGCTCCCAGCAGCAACATCTGCTCACGTGGAGCCAGTTGTGTTTGGTCCCAAATCTATCTGTCAATTAAATAATCCCACAATGTACAGATGTGGTCTAAAGACACTCAGAGTTTTTAATCAGCCCCCATACCTAGGGAACGCCTTGGTCCTACAACAAAAATAGATGAATGGATGTACGTTTATATTTTAGATCATAAAATATTTATAGTATGTGCATATATTTTCTTATGATTTCTCAATTTAACCAACTGTATTTTGTTTTCAGTTGCACTGGAAAAGCACTTCTACTGTAGAAGAATCACTACTCATACCACTTCTCTCGGTATATGTAGGGTAGCTGAGGGTGTCTATTCAAAGATGTCTTCTCAAATAACCTATGTGAAGTCCTCTCTGAAGGAGGCAGACAAGACGCCGAACCTTAGGCCCCTTCCTGACCACTTATTCATGAAATGAAATGCACTACTTCCCACAATACCCAGAACATACAAACAACCTATCAGTTACCGCTACCCTTTAAAAGAACACCCAGATTACTCAAAGCCAGAAGCTTAATGAGAAGCCAACTCATGGTCAGAATGAAATGGAGCTTCTTAGCCACCCAAAATCTATTTACATTAGTCTGTCACTTTATCCTACAAAATAACATTTCAATTTGCCGTTAACTCTGAAATGTAACTGTATCAAAAAATGTTTACAACACAGAGTAGTAAGGCTGGCAGGTTCAAGTTCAAAACATTCAAGCCATTAAGGAGTATTAAATGGCCTTACCATCTCCTTCCACAAACTTTATGGTGCAAGCTTTAAGCAAAACCATGAACTAATGTGAATAAATTACTCAAGAAAACTGTCCTTTCCATAAGAATTTTAATTCACTTTAACAGCTACTCAAATTTTTATGAAAAATACCTACATATATGTAAACTGACTTTAAAGTTTGAATATAAGAAATATTTTTCTTTTCCCTGAAGCTTCTGAGCATTAGGTTCATGGAAATTCAGAAGCAGACGGCAAAAAATAAGTGGGATGGATGAAGTAAAACGTGTTAAACATAAATAATGAGACATATTAGATAAAACAAGAAGAGCATATGTGTGTGAACACAGAAGGAACAAGAAATACTTAAAATCCATAAATTATATGTAAACTAACAATTGTATATAAACACATAAGAAGCACCTAATATTCATAAGACAATAAATATACATGAGGCACCTGAGACACTAAATATTCATGATGGACAAATTATACATGAGACATACGTGGCACTCAATATCCATGAGGCTTAATTAGGCCACCCATGGTGACATCCATTCTTATCCTCTGCATAAGACACACCAAACCCAAAGCTGCTCAGCAGGCTGAGGAGCAGTTCCCTGCGTCTCTCCCATAGAGAGCAAGTGGGCACTGTCAGCCCACACACCTGATATTTGATAGAAAGTCCTTGCTCAAACCACAACTCTGTTCCTGGGAAACATGCCGTGAGCAGCAAAGGTACGTGCAGCCAGCAGAGAGACAGAGACAGACAATATGAACGCTGAATAGCCCAGGATTCAGGCAGCACGGTTTTTACACCTGCTTACACCTATCCTAAGTGTTCACCTCCTCTTCTCCTCACTGTTGTTTCTCACAGTGCCTTTTAACTTGATTCAATAAACCTATCAGAGCATCTTAACTGGGTCTGTGAGGCTTTCTGCTCCATGACTGCTGCTGGCACAGCAGAAGGATATCATTGGATGGAGGTCATTTTGCACATGTCAGCAGGATCTTGGGGGTCACCTGGGCATGCGGTGCTTCTGGAGGCTGTTAGCAGACCTCAGTGAGTGTTATCATCAATAGAGCAGGAAGAGCACTCTTTCCCCAAACCGAGGACTGGGCCTCACACACCTCAACACAGCACTCCAGGCAGCCACAAGCCATCAGCTGGAACCAGTTCTCAAAAGAACATTATGCAGCCGTAAAGAGAAATGAAATCCTGATGCGTGCCACAACATGGAAGAACCTAGAAAACATTATGCTGAGTGACATAAGTCACAAAAGGACAAATACTTATGATCTCACTTATATGAAATAAGCAAATATATAGAAACCAAAAACTATTAATGGGTACCAGGGATGGGAAGGTAGGAGAAAGGGGGAATTTTTGTTTAAGGGGCACTGAGTTTCTGTTAATGATGTTTTGAATGAGGACAGCAATGATGGTGGCACAACATGAAAAACGTAATCAATGTCACCGAGTTGTAAATGTGGAAGTTGTTGTGTTGCGGATGTTTTGGTGTGCACGTTTTTGCAACAACAACAACAAAAAACTATCATTCCTGAATGAAATCAGCAGTTTCTTTTTAACAGATGAGGAAACTAGGGCATAAGGGAAGATGTACAACTTGTTGAAAGTCCTAGAGTATTTAATAATGTACCTGCCATGTTAAAGATTACTAGTTAATTCAATTCTGCTTCTAAAAAGGACCAGGTTTCTCCAATTAATCAATGGCGCTGACAGATGAGGGGAAAAGGAGGAGTAAAAGACTTAACAGACATGACAACTAAATGCAATGTATGAACCTAGAGTGAATCCTGTTTCAAACCGTAAAAAGCAAATTTTGAGACAAACGAGGAAAATCTGGATATTGACTGTACACTGCATAATTTAAGAAATTGTTGTAAATTTTCGTAGATATGATAATGCAATGGTAATTATGGTTTTAAAAAAAGTTATTAGTTAGAGGTGACAAAATACACACAGGCATTTTCTTTAAAAGACTAACAAAAAGTGGGGTGTAACAGAATTGGAAAACTGTCAAAGTGAGGATGGGTATATAAAGGTTCACTGTATTATTCTCCCTGCTTTTGTGTATGCTTGACATGTTTTGTAAATTTAAAAAAATTTATCCTATATTAGGAGGTAAACAGCAACCTAAGAAAGTAGTTCAGATAATGCAACAGCTCCCTGAAAGCACAAAATTGAACTGAAGAGTAAGATACAGGCTATAACAAAAACTAACAAAAAACTCTGTGCAACTCCAGAAAATAAAATTCCAAACTCTACCTTCAAGTATCAGCAGTATTATAAGTATGCTTTGGGTATAGGAGCAAGACTCACACCACTCTATAATACTCCTAGTCCCTAAGAGGAGAAGACAGAAATAAAACTGTAAAAAAAAATTTAATATGATAACTAACTGGAAAGTATTTAAGACACCCGTGATAAGGAAATGTCTCATTTGAGGTTAGATCCTAGGCTTTTTTCATCACCAATTTTCTAAATGTTGCTAAGCTATTATTTCAGCTGTTGCAAAGGTTGAACACACACTAAAGATCTCCACTAAATACAGTGACTGGGTGTATTTAAGTTGTAGGTGTACAGGGGATTTCAAGAAATGCAAGAGTGGAAAGGGACCTCACTCAGAGATCACCAAATCTAACTGATGCACTTCAACTGTTAGCAAAATGAGCCCCAGAGACGTTCAGTAACTTTTCAAAGTTCACAACTGGGGCTCAGAAGACGACACAGTGCTACACTTTTGGGAGTTCCAATTTTCATCCAGTGTCGAAGAACTTGTGTTGGCTAAGACAGGAAACATGCCGCCGCAGTAGCACAGTGAAGCTCTTTACTAGAATAAAATATCTTCATTGGAAAGGTAGCTCCATGAGGGCAGAGATTTTGCCCCAGAGCCTAGAACAGTGTCTGGCACAGAGTAAGCACACAACTACTTGTGTATGATGGGAGGGAGAGAGGGAAGAAGAGAGACGGGAAATTGAGCCCAGATAACTGGTTTTCAGAACTTGCACAATAAAAAATGAATTTGGGAAAAGTTGCCACAAGGGGAGGCTGGGCAGGCCTGCAGAAAGAACCCTTTTCAGGAATTTTCCACATGTCTAAAGAGTCCGACTTCCCATTAGAAACAGAAAAGATGGCCTGACTTATGGTACACAGTAACCAAAACCCAAATCCACTGCCGTTGAGTTGATTCCTTACAGGACAGAATAGATGTGCCCCATAGGGTTTCCAAGGTCACCTGGTGGATTCGAAATGCCGACCTTTTAGTTAGTGGCCGAACTCACAGTAAGGGACAAATATGACAATCTCCCTCAACAGCCTATGTTTATGAACACAAAGCACAGTGCTCAATTCTGGGTATGATTAAAAATATTATAGTACAGAGAATTTTTCAACTCAAGGAGGTTAATAAGGAATTAAGGGGAGAGGCTCTCATCAAGGTGTTAAATGAGGATTACCCCTCTTGGGGGGTGGGGGGGTGGATAATAATGCTAGAGAGCTGTAGGTGGCCTTACTGATTGGAATGAATCTGAGAAAGCCCTTAATACAAAGAAAGGCAAAAGTCAGATAAGCTGAGAAGGGAGAAGAGTATTCCAACAGAGGAAATGAGCAGAACATGGCTGAGGATGTTCAGGGACAGTATCATTCATCTTGACCCCTCACTTCTTTCTCATCACTCCCCAAACCAGAGCCTGATTCCTCAAATCACCCTCAGTTTAGTAAGTATATTGATTTACACACACACACACTTCCAGATGATATATATATATGTTTCTATGTACATAATTGCATGTTTGTGTGCCTATGTATATGAGTACTTGCATGTACATGTGGGTAGTGTATGTATTATGTGTCTACATGGGTGTAGATTGAATGTGTGTGTTGGGGGGGGTGTATGTATACCTACTATGAGCCCTATGAGGGAGGGTCTCTGTATGAGTCTTATCTGCCATTGTATTTGGGCACCTTACAGTAGTGCCTGACACACAGTACTTAGCTAATATTTGTAGAGTTAACTGCTTGTCAACAAGGAATTACCAAGAATTTTCAACTGTAGATCTTGAATTCATCCAGAACAGAACTGAGTCTTAATCAGTTTATTTTTTTCCCACCCACCTCTCAGTTCATGATAACATCTGATATGTAGTAGACAAATAATACATATTGAATGGATGGATGAATGAATGAATCGGTGAACAGACAAAAGAATCAAAGAAGCAGCATTTTTTAGTGAACCTACTTAGAATAAATTTAACTCAAAGAAAAAGCTGCACATGATTACATTTTTACTCCTAGCATGTATAAACTATTGTTTTCCAGTTGTAGAAAAGTTTAAATAATAAGGTGAGGATACCTCTTAAATGATAAAGTTTAATTGGAGGAAAACACTCAAAATGACTAACAGCAATATTATGCATTTTGTGTGTAGCATACCAGACCCCACCTTTCAGAACAAAAGCTGTAATCTACTGATGTGTAGTAACAATACGTCTTAACCACCTCAATGAAAGTATTTCACTATCTGTCACATGGGAAGAATAAGACCTACACTGTACAGAGTCGTTATAATTAAATGAATTAACGAGTTAATATAATAATTAATTATTGAGAAAATATAACAAATTCATAAGCCAGTATCTGGGATAACCCATTTTCTCCCGATTACTCCACTAAAAAAACATACAGTACACTTTATCACTGTGTTTTCTGATGAAAAAAAAGAAGTATAAGGTGTTCTGTTTGTTTTTTTGGCAGGGGGACATTCACAGTGAGATCACTGGCCTACCTGTGAGCTGTATGACATACATACGCCAGACTACAAAAGTGGAAACAGAAAAAGGGAGGGGAAAGCTAGAAAGGAAGTAGTTCTCAATTTATCAAAATATGAGCACTAATATTTTTTAGCCAAATTTGTATTCCTACATTCATAAAAAAAAAAAAATCACTTCCTTAAGTATAATCATGCTGTGCATCTAGGTACATCCAGCACTGCATCTTTTAATGAAAGGATCTACCATCAGTACCTGTCCAAGAGTGACAAGGACCAATCAAATGAATAGTAGCTGATAAAATAAAAGATTGAATTTTAATATGACCACACAAAAAGTTAGTTGTGTCATGATCCTGGATGGGAACAGACCACACAGACTATCCAAGTCTTGCTTGCCAACGCAAAACATTCTTCAAAATCAAAGAAAATAGTGATACTGTGACACTACCAAATACATTAGTCTTATTAAATACCACAAATAAATTATCAAGCTGGTTCACATTGTTTTTGTTGCTGTTAGGTGCCACTGAGTCAGTTTCAACTCACAGCAACCCTATGTACAACATAAGGAAACACTGCCTTGTCTTGCACCATCCTCACAATCATTGCTGTGCTTGAGCCCATCACTGCATCTCGTTGAGGGTCTTCCTCTATTTCACCAAGAGTGATGTCTTTCTCCAGGGACTGATCCCTCCTGATAACATGTCCAAAGTATGTGAGATGTAGTCTCTCCATCCTCACTTCTAAGGAGCATTCTGCATATAGGAGACTGAAAATATCACGCTTGGGTCAGGCATACCTTAGTCCTCTAAGTGACATCTTTGCTTTTTAACCCTTTAAAGAGGCTTTTTGCAGCAGATATGCCCAACACCATACATCATTTGATTTCCTGACTGCTGCTTCCATGGGCGTTGATTGTGGATACAAGTAAAATGAAATCTTTTACAACTTCAGTCTTTTCTCCATTTATCATGATGTTGCTTAGTAATCCATACTGAAGGCTATATATAGTCTTTAAAATTCATCAGTAAGTGCTTCAGGTCCTCTTCACTTTCAGCAAGCAAGGATGTGTCATCTGCGTATCACAGGTTGTTAATAAGTCTTCTTCCAATCTAAATGCCACATTCTTCTTCACGTAGTCCAGCTTCTCAAATTATTTGCTCCACATACAGATTGAATAAGTGTGGTGAAAGGGTACACATAACATTAAGTCAACTGAATTTCACTTTTCATAATCTACCTCTACAACTTTTTATTATCACTTGCCAAGTACAACTGTACAGTGTAGATTTAAGGTGAAGGAAATTAATGACTATACAGGTATGGCTTCCCAACAGTTAATTTAATTTATTCTGAATATTTACGAACAAAGTAAACCAGAAATACTTGCAATCATTAATATATTTATAACCTGCCTTGTTGGCCCCTGTCAACTTCTTCTATACTCATTTATTCAAAAAATGTCAAATCACCCAATTTGTCAATCAATGAGCTGAGAATATACTGAAATAGAGTGATTAACTCATCCAATTCACCCAGGATGTTCCCAGTTTTAGCCCTGAAAGTCTCATGTCCTGGGAAACCCCTCACTCCTGAACAATCTAGAACAGTTGAGAAATCAGTGAAGAAAAAAAAAAATAGACATGATTGTTGCAGTCTTGAACTTTACTGTCCAGCTGTCACAGTTATCTAGTGCTGCTGTAATAGAAATACCACAAGTGGATGGCTTTAACAAACAGGAATTTATTCTCTCACAGTCTAGGAGGCTAGAAGTCCGAATTCAGGGTGCCAGCTCCAGGGGAATGCTTTCTCTCTCTGTTGGCTCTGGGCGAAGGTCTTTATCATCAATCTTCCTCAGTCAAGGAGCTTCTCAGCACAGGGACTCCCAGTTCAAAAGATGCACTATGCTCCCGGTGTTTCTTTCTTGGTGGTATGAAGTCCCCATATCTCTCTGCTTGCTTCTCTCTTTTATATCTCAAAACAGACTGACTTAAAACAAAACCTAGTCTTTGTGATTGAGTCCTGCCTCATTAACATAGCTGCCTCTAATCCTGCCTCATTAATATCATAGAGGTAGGATTTACAACACACTGGGAAACTCACATCAGATGACAAAATGGAGGACAATCACACAATACTGGGAATCATGGCCTAGCCAAGTTGACATACATTTGGGCAGGACACAATTCAATCCACAACACCCTTTGGCCCCCAAAAATTCATGCCCTCACCACATGTAAAACACATTCACCCCATCATATCTTAGCCAAAGTTTTTAATCAACTCCAAGTCCAATATCCAAAAATTCCTCTTCATCTGTTAAATCTAGAACACAAGTTATCTGCTTCCAAAGTATAATGGTGGAACAGGCACAAGCTAGACATTTCCATTACAAATGGGAGAAACTGGAGAGAAAGAAGGGATAACAGGCACCAAACAAGTCAGCAGAACACATCAGATTAGCCCTCAAGGCTTGAAAAGAATCTTTAGCTCTCTGATACCATTTGGTTACAATGGCCCTGCCCTCCAGACTCTAGGTGTTGGCCACACTCCTGGATTCTGGGTGAAGGCCCCTGGCCCTGGGCTTTAGCTCTGCCTTCCAGGCCCACTGCATTGGCAACTCTGCTCCCTCAGCTTTGGGCACCCCATTCCCCTAGTCCATCTGAATGGCAACTCCACCCTTTGAGACCCCAGAGGTCATCCCACCCTTTGAGACTGAGGCAACTCTGCTTCCTGTGTTCCTTGTCTCTTCAGTTTCTGCTTCCTGGTTCCTTGGCCTCTCAGTCCCTCAGGCCTCACTGCCCACGTATGCCCTACTGGGGCAAGTGTTCCAAAGCTCTTTAGCTCCACTGATAAGTGCCTTGAGGCACCCCACTCTGCCAGAAAGCCTCCTGCGCAAAGCACTCAGCTCTCTCACCCCATGAGTCAGCTCCAGCACTGTCTTGTGCTAGTGTCCTGGCTCTGCTGCTGCCATTTCTCTGCTGCTGCCATTTCTCTGCTGCTGCTTCTCCCCATCTCCACAGTCTCCAGTGTAACAGCTCCCCTCACTTCCTTCTGAGTCCTCACCAGAATTGTCTTTAATGTCCATAATTCCACCAAGAGTCTCTTCAAGGCAATCTAGGCTTCTACTATTAAGCACTTTAAAACTCTTCCAGCCTCTATCATTCACAGTTTCAAAACAGCTCCCACATTTTAGATATCTGTTGGAGCAGTACCGCACTTTCTCGGTACCAAATTCTGTCTTAGTCATCTAGTGCTGCTATAAAAGAAACACCACAAGTGTATGGCTTTAACAGAGAGAAATTTATTCTCTCACAGTCTAGGAGGCTAGAAGTCCAAATTCAGGGTACCAGCTCTGGGGGAACACTTCCTCTCTCTATTGGCTCTGGATGAAGACCCTTGTCATCTAACTTTCCCGGTCAGGAGCTTCTCAGTGCAGGAACCCTAGATCCAAAGGTGGGCACTATGCTCCCAGTGCTTCTTTCTTGGTGGTATGAGGTCCCCATGTCTCTCTCCTTGCTTCTCTCTTTTATATCTCAAAAGAGACTGACTTAAAACAAAACCTAATCTTGTAGATTGAGTCCTGCCTCATTAACTAACTGTCTCTAATCCTGCCTCATTAACCTCACAGAGGTAGAATTTACAACACATAGGAAAATCACATCAGATGACTAAAATGGTGGACAATCACACGATACCAGGAATCATGGCCTAGCCAAATTGACATTTTGAGGGGACACAACTCAAATTGATAACACCAGTGAAGAAGAGAAAAATAAACTAGCAATCATAAGAATAAATTATGTAATAGCATAACAGCAATGATCCTGGTATCCTGGAATTGTGGCTAAGGCCCAGCTCTGTATACAAACAGTGCTAAATACACCACAAAACATGTCCACAGAGCAACTAGAAGACCACCTGATATTAATGGAAGACATCTCCTAGAGCTTACTAACAGACAAAAGAACCAGCCCTAATTTCACTAACCATCATCCCATTCAAACCCCAGTCAATACAAAAAAGTAGACTAAGAACACAGGATGGTTACTTTTTGAGGAAAACTGAACTAATGGGGAGAAGTTATTTCTTTGCTTCCCTGATTTGAGGACTAAAGATGTAAAATAAACAGAAGTGAGTCTTAAACAGTGAAATGAGAAAGCAAAGTTATAATATTTGGTGGAGATATCAATAAGGAATATGCTATATATTACTTCACAGAACAGAGAACTTCAACATAGCATGGTTGAACAGTTGAGAGCAATTACTGAAAAATTATGTGTGGGTGTGTGTGTGACTGAGAGAAAGAGGGTTTCATTTTTACTTTCAGAGCAGAGATACTCAACTATTCAACAAAGCAGTTATAATTAAAAACTGTGAGAACAGTTATGAAGAAAAAGTATAGGGAACTCTGACAGCATTTAACTGTCATCCAAAATACTGGATAATCCCAAAAGTTGTTCTTTCATATTTGGAAAATATCCAATCCTTTCTTTGCCCTGTAGATTTCCTTTTTAATTATGCTTCATTTAAACTAAATTAGCCTGCATTTCCCTCTGCATACACACCAACCCGACCAATTGGGCAGAGTAATGCAGAAGATGACTAGATAGAAAAGGTGGTGGGGCGGGCAAGGCTTCGCAAATGGCTCAGCAGTTGGGGAGGAAAAAATCTCATTACTTCAAAAGTTAAGAATGAGCACTTCCCACCTAGCCTCCCTCCTGAAGAAAGGAAGTGACCTGGCAGTGATAAGGTAGCTTCTGGAGAGAGCCCTGAATTTTCTGCCTGGGGACAGATTGCAAAATTAGAGTTTTGCTGCTAGGAAAAAAACTTTTCCCCACCAGCCCAGGCTTTGAGATCTGACCATTGTTACAGGGACCATTAGTGTTAAGGGGTTTGCCACTGGTGAGGACAATTCTAGTGTTGCTGTAGGTACAAGACCAACTGAGCACCAGCAGGAACCAGAGGGCAAGGAGCATAACCCAAGAGTAAAGTGAAAGAGTCTTCCTTCTCTCCAGCATGAAGGGGACCAGCCCCCTTGTGGACACCAACCGAGCTTCACTTTCAAACCAGTTCTAAGGTTACTCCCAATGAAGCCAGAGGCATGACTGAGCCAAGGCAGCAGGGCAGCAACTGGGAGTTCCCCGAGAAGGTGTCAGGTCAAGGTTGAGCACAGCAGGGGATTCAGTGTGGCTGACCATTAGGGGCTACAGTGTGAAGGGGAGCTTTGGGCTCCTTGTCAGTCTCAACGGAGACAAAGTTTGAAACTTTAGGAGCCAGAACTTTTCATGAGGAATCAACTCATAAGAAATCTAGACATCATGAGGATTTTATTTCAAAACAGTTATTTCCTGGGCAGTGTCATAAAAAGCAAGATATGCCTCCCCTTCATGTGTATAAGGGAAGAGGGCACTAAATGCTAGCTTTATATGAGGAGTAGGAAAGGAGAAATTGAGAGAATTTTGCACACTTCTAAGTTGAGGGAGGTTGGATTCCTGCACACACAGGTGGGAGGGGAGCGTGGCTTAGTCATGAATCCTTGTGGTTGTCTCTGATGGGGGGACCAGAGAGTAGAGTGTGGACAGCCATGGCAACTAGGTCCCTTGCTTCTTTACATCAGAAGCTGTTTATATCCAATCCTTCCAAATCTCCGTTTACACACATTTAAGGAGAAGTGATGTCCAAAACAGTCACTCTCAAACACTACAAGAGTTTCAGCCATCAGAAGGCAATCATTCCTACTGTGCTTACTAAGAGAAGAATATGGGCTATTATTTTAGGATGATTTTCAATAGCCAGAGTCAAAGAGAAAAAAAAAAAGTTCCTATGTGACTCTTTATTAAAAAAAAAAAAAAGATTAACCAGAACAGTCCGTTCCCCCAAATTTTCTATCAATTAGGGTGGTGCTTTGGAATACAATGTGGGCCCTATACTGTATAATTACAATAGGGAACAGAAAGGCAGATTACAGAATTTACTGGTAGAAAAACAAAAAGCAACAATTAGATGAGATTCTTTGACAAAAAATAATAACTCAAAAATATGTTCTAAATTATGAGAAGAAATGATCAAAAGTAAAGATATTGAAGTTGGAACATTACTGAAAATGTCATCCAGGACAAGAAGAATAATTAGGAAATTAAGATCACAATCAATAGTTTTTTTAATAGAAAAATATTATTGTCCTTACCCTCATCCACCTCTCCACACCCTTTACAGGGTAATAAGGAATTATTCCTTGTCTTATGACTAAACATAAAAGCTTCTGCTCTCATTTAGGTAGAAAAGTCAAAGGCAGCTACAGTTAAATCTTCCTTTAGCCTTCTATAAGGAATAATAATTAAAATTTTAAGTAGGAAACACTCCATGTGTATGTAGTAAGAGAGTGCTAAATGTGATTTTAAAAAAAAAAGCACAAACACAGCTTACTCTAGCTGAAAGAGTTGCCAGTTCAGAATTTATTTTCCACTTGGAATAAAATCATACTTCAAATAATCATTTGGAATGATTCCTTCTGTGCTTCCACCATTGTTATGATAAAGAGTTCAGGGTTTTATGAACATTATTTTAGGGCAAATGACCATGGTTTTCAAAATCAGGTACGTATATTTTAAAACTGACAGTGGCTTCAGAAAGACTGCAAAGAAGTAGTAGAGATCCAGAAAGTACTGCAATGTAGCCAAAAACCTTTGGATAAATAACATCTGGCATTAGTGGTTTGCTATACTTGAGTTTCTCAACTTCCTCTCTGGAGAAACTTAAGTCCCTTTAGGCCTCCCTCCGATTTCCTTAAAAATGTTTCTGGAAACTGATACTTCACCATCTTCTATCTTCTTTATCTGGAGAAGTACTGCAGTCATTAGGAAACTACTCTGTAGCGAGTAGGAGAGAGTATACCAGGCATGTACAGCTTTCACATGGCCCACCTGAGTCTCAACTCCCCATCTTTTAAATCTGCAGAAAATCAAGAAAGAGCATGATGCTTTGGCATCAAACTGATGTGCATTTTAAACCTAGCCTCACTACTAAATAACTGCTTGACTTTTACCTGTATGGGCCTCATTTTCCCCTTATCTTTTTTCTTGGGATCTTTGTAAGGATTAAGTGAAGTTACATGAAAAGGAACCAGCCCCTACCTGGCCCAAAAAGTGTTAAGCACCCAGGGCAATCCCAGCCTGACTATGATAAGCACAGATCCAGCCTGACAGTTGGACACCTTGAAAACCACTCCATCAGATGCAAAGCTGCTTTCTCTCCTAGAGCCTCCTCTGTCCCTGGCCAAACAGTTTTTTGTTTTGTTTTTGGGGATTTTTCCCTTTTTTTTTTTCTCAGCTGCTGCCCCTTGTGGCCTGCTGTAGCTCCGTTCCTCCTCTCATCCACGAGTCTCCAGTAAGAACAACCGCGTTTAAGAACCCCATAAAGAAAAAATAAGCAACCACTCATTCTTTCCCTTAACTCAAGCCATCTGGGATAACTTTCTCTGACTTTGTATTTTCTCCCCCTCCAACAAGTTAAGCCACAGCTGATACCTTCAGTGAGAAAATAAGGTTCGGAATAATGTTATCTGAATTTACGTTTGAGTGTTTTTTGTGATAGCAATGATTCTTTATATTATACTTTGAATATACATACCTTACTTGCTTTTGTAACACAGTTTCCAAAGTACAACACTGTTCAAATATTATTTTAGGAGGCAGAGAAGAATAAATAAGAATTCTCTAGTTTAAAGTGAGGTCGGGGATGGGGGGTGGTGTGTAAAAAGACCGAAATTCCAGGCCTGAAGACACGGTGGCAGTAACAGAGTATGCTCCACATACGTGAACCGTGTGCTCCTGGTCATTGAGGAGATAGAAACTTTTATAGTAATCTGAAAGAGTAACTGTATGTATATAGAATGAAATAATTAAACCTGGGCCTGTATTTTATATCTTTGTTGCTTTTCTATTAATTTTCATTTTTCCAGTAACTCATTTTTATTGCATACTACGAAACTATCAGTCCACTGCAGAGTGGAAATTTTTTAAAACACAGGTCCTACACTACAGATCTGTTCCTGAGAGACTTAAAACCATCACATAAGCACAGCCATCAGCAGACTCTTATTAAAAACTGGCTGCACTAGTTAACTAGGGAACTTTCACAAAGCTCAAGGGTCAGCCCTTTGGAACCTCACTTTCCCTCAACTATAAAACAGATACTATGTATTCCTCATGGTGATGCTCGGCTACTGAGGAAAGGCTGGTGGTTCAAACCCACCCAGAGGATCTGCAGGAGAAAGACCCAGAGATCTGCTCCCATAAAGATTACAATCTAAAAAAAAACCCTATGGGGCAGTTCTACTCTGTCACATGGGGTTGCCATGAGTCAAAATCAACTCGATGGCACCTAACAACGACAACAGCCATAAAGACCAATAAAATAATTGCTGGTTGAGCACTTTTTGTAACTATGAAGCAGTGGTTTTCAAAGTATCATCCAGTGACCCTTGGGGGTACTGAATACCCTTTCAGGGTATCCGAGAAGTCAAAACTTTTTCATAACAATACTAAGTAATTGTCTTGCTTTTTCATTCTCATTTTCTCACGAGTGTATGCTGGAATTTTTCAGAAGCTACATAAAGAGTAATAGTGCCACATATTGAATACAGAAATAGGAGAATCCAGCTACCTTCTAGTAGACCAGATATTAAAGAGATTTGCAAAAATGTAAAACAATGTCATTCATATCAATGAATTTTTTCTTTTGGAAAATACAGAAATTTATTACTATAGTTAAGTAACGAAAAGCACTTAAAATTATATTTCACCTATGAAGAATATTCTTTGTTAACATACAAGTTTATTGTTTTGCATAAATGAATTCATAAATATATTACAATTGTATCAGTTTTAATATCTAATACAGTAAATGTTGATAGTTATAAGACAAATAAAATAATCCTCAATAATTTTTAGTATGTACAGGATTCTGAGACTAAATTCGTCGAAAACTGTTGCTGAAGGTGAAAAGGCTGTGTATACTTTAAAAACTCTATTCATACAGATAATGAAGTTTCCATTTGCTGATACATAGTACATTAATATGCATTTGAAGCAGCCCTGGTGGCACAGTGGTTAAAGCACTTGGCTGCTAACCAAAAGGTTGGCGGTTCGAAACCACCAGCCGCTCCTCAGGAGAAAGATGTGACAGTCTGCTTCCATAAAGATTTACAGCCTTGGAAACCCCATAGGGCAGTTCTACTCTGTCCTATAGGGTCGCTGTCTTAGTTATGTAGTGCTGTTATAACAGAAATACCGTAAGTGGATGGCTTAAACAAAGAGAAATTTATTCTCTCACAGTCTAGGAGGCTAGAAGTTCGAATTCAGGGTGCCAGCTCCAGGGGAAGGCTTTCACTCTCTGCCAGCTCTGGGGTAAGGTCCTTGTCATCAATCTTCCCTGGTCAAGGAGCTTCTCAGCACAGGGACCCCAGGTCCAAAAGAGGCAATATTCTCCTGGCTCTTGTTTCTTTGTGGTCTCTGCTTGCTTCTCTTTTTTATATCTCAAAAGAGATTGACGTAAGACTCAACCTAATCTTGTAGATTGAGTCCTGCCTCATTAACATAACTGCTGCTAATCCCATCTCATTAACATCATAGGGTAGGATTTACAACACATAGGAAAATCACATCAGGTGACAAAATGGTGGACAATCACACAATACTGGGAATCATGGACTAGCCAAGTTGCCACACATTTTTTGAGGGGACACAATTCAATCCATGATAGTTACTACGAGTTGGAATCGACTCGAGAGCAGTGGGTAATATGCATTTGTTTTATGCACAAAAAAAAAAAAGTTTATTAGACTGTATTCTGTATTTTTTTCACACTTCCAAGTCACCTATACCCAGAAAAAAAGCACACTGAAATGGCCTGTTCTCTGGCAACCATGTGTCCCAGGTTTTCCAGGACAATTTTAACATCAAATATGTTTCCAATTTTTCCCATCAACCACAAAAATTTTCCTTATATTTCAACATTCTTGTGTCCAAATGCATCTCCCGATCTGATTCTCACATACCAGAAGAATCAGAAAACATCTATTGTGTTGTCTGTAACTAACTTTAAAACACTTCAGCACAGCTAGCATGACAACTACAGCCCAGGATCCAGAACTGCTTTGTCAGCATCTGAAAGCCTCCACACTCCAGAGACTGTGGAAAAGTCTGACCTTATCTTTCATAAACACCAATTAGGTTGTTGCTAGGTGCCTTCGAGTCAATTTCAACTTACAGTGACCCAATGTGACAGAGGAGACTGCCCCATAGGGTTTTCTTAGCTGTAATCTTTACGAGAGCAGATCGCCAGATCTTCCTCCCATGGAGCCACTGGGTGGGTTTGAACTGCCAACCTTTCGGTTAGCAGCCGAGCACTTAATCATTGCACCACCAGGGCTCCTATAAACACAAGAGGCTTTGTTAATTAGCAAAATGGATGCTAAAAATTATTTTTCATAGGTGAACTAGTGATGTCTTAAAAATGTGGACAGGTTAGAAATACTGTGGAGGTATTCCTGTGCCTTTGATTCAACAGACTACACAAGTCGAGTAAGTCCACGGGCCCAAACCTTTAGAATGACACCCTGGTTTAGGATTTTCAATTCTAATGGATGACCAGAAGTGAGTCATGCTGCTTGAGTAACTTCCTTTCTGCCTCAAGTGAGCATCTCATGGAAATGACTGTAGGAATTCTGAAAGGACTGAGAGCTGGGACCTTACCAAGCTTATGGAATAGTCATATGTCTGAGGCCCTGCTTATTAACAAGGGTTTGCATTTGTGGCAGAATTCTGTGTGAGATTTTCCTTAGTAGTAACACAGTGCCTGGTGACAGCTCTCCCCTACTCTAACTTTTGGGCTACGGATATCTACCAAAAAGAACCAAGTTTTAGGACAGTTAGCAAAACCTCTTTATGATATCCTGGGCCTCAAAATAGTTGTTTCTTCTTGTTCAGCACTATCTTCTAAGTGATAAGAACTGCCTACAAGAGGCTCAAAAGCTGCAGGAATTCTGACTTCCAAAGCCCATATCTTCAGTAACAACATAGGCCAAATTTGACTTTCCAGTTAATGAAATTCAGAAGCTAGTTACTTTTACATGAAGAATCTAGCTACATCTTCTTGAAGGAAACTAGTTCAGGGAATGAACATTCATTGAATCCTTCAGCATGTTCAATACTGCTACAATATTACAAGCTTTTTGAAACTGAATCACTATAAACTGGACCCAATGCCTTGAAGATGGCAATTCACCTCAGAATCTCACAGCACAAACACTAAGAAAGTCCTCCTTACAACTGGGAGTTTGGGAGACAAGAAAGTAGATGAACAGTCATAGAGAGCAGAGCAGTGGAAATATGAACCTCCAAAACTCAAGCCATATCAAGGTGTGGTGTCATCACATCAAGGTAAAACATCAGATAACACATAATCCAACATCAAATATGAATCATCTACTCTGGTTTCCTTCTATTAAAACTGGTGAAGAATTATCTATAGTAAGCACCAAATGTTCTCATTCCCAAGATAACTATTAATAAACCAAAAACCTCTATGATAGAATATCATATACACTACAGGGGAAGCCAGCACAACTGGACTAAACCAAAGCTAAGAAGTTTTCTCAATACAATCAAATACTTTGAGAGACAGAGTAGCAGGCATGCGGGGTCTGGGGACCCTGCTTTCAGGGGACATCTGTATCAATTGGCATAACAAACCTTATTAAGAAAATGTTCTGCATCCTACTTTGGGGAGTGGTGTCTAGGGTCTTAAAAGCTTGCAAGCGGCCATCTAAGATGCATCAATTGGTCCCAACCACTTGGAGTAAAGGAGAACGAAGAACACCAAAGACACAAGGAAAGTAATGGCCCAAGAGACAGAATGGGCCACATAAACCAGAGACTTCATCAGCCTGAGACCAGAAGAACTAGATGGTGCCCGGCTACCACGAATGAAC
>NW_004443943.1:6238387-6263526 GCF_000243295.1 Trichechus manatus latirostris
TACTTGTGAAGAATGTGCCTCTTAGACAAGTAGATACAAGAGACCAAAGGGGCGGCTTCTGTCCAGAGGTGAGATGGGAAGGCAGAGAGAGGAGCTGGTTGAATGTTCATGCGGAATCAGGGGCGGAGAAGTGTGCTGTCACAGAATGGGGTGAGCGGCTGGGGTCTCATAACAATGTATGTAAAAAAAAAAAAATTCTGTATGGGAGATTAACTTGAAATGTAAACTTCATTTAATTACAACAATTAAAAAAAGAATATCATATAATAACAGAAAATCATGCTATCAAAGAATACCTAATGATAATGGAAAATGTTCACCATATTTCATTATGGGGTAGGGGGTGGTACTACTAGCTACATATAGCATGATTTTTTCCCCTCTGGCTCTCTCTTCTTCCCACACTTCCCATCTCCCAAAGATAATCTCTACTGACATCTTGTCCCTCTAACTTTTTTCTCTCCATATTTAAATATAGATATATGTGTTTTGTATCTATAACTAATATATCTATATCTGTATATGAGATAGATCTATACCTTTAAAGCAGATTTTTTTCTTCTGTGCTTTTTAATTTTATGCATATATTTTAGGAATTATAACATTATTTTTAAATAAAATTTGCCCAAATCAACAATGTTTTCATGGTAGATCAATAATGAAATCCCCACGGAAATAATGTTTTTTAGTCTCCAGGTAATATCCTTAAATCTAGCCTCCATCAAGAGCATCTATAAATGCACTATGTGATCACATCAGTTCAATCCACTAAGCATTTAATTAAGTATCTTCTATGGGCTGGGTAAGGTCCCTAGGTGGCGCAAGTGGATTGCAATTGGCTGTTAACCTAAAGGCTGGCAGCTTGAATGCATGCAGTGGCTCTGCAGAAGAAAGGCCTGGCAAACTGCTTCTGTAAAGATTACAGCTAAACAGTTCTATTCTGTAACACAGAGAATCGACTCAATGGCAACAGGTTTGGTTTCTTATGGGCTGGGTACTTTCATAAGCCCAGTAGAAAGACAAAGGCTCCTTCCAATAAAACTACGCAAGTCTCTGAATTCTTATTACTCCATTCAGACTGGTCAGTTCTGGATGAGAGAATTTGATCAGAGTGCCATTCTAAAAATTTGCAGTGTATAAAGCAGAAATAAGAAAACTGCTAAGTCAGATTCACAATTCAAACTGTTCAATGTACAGTTACAAGCAAGTCTGAAATGCACTGAATACACAGCAATGACAGATGAAAGAAAAGGAAATGAGAAATTGGTGAAGTGGATAGCTTTGCTGGGTACTGAAAATGACCAGAGTCAAGCAAACAGTTGCATGCAAGAAGAACCAAAGAAGATCAACAGTAGTATTTTCACAAACTCAAAACAGAAATGGTGTCATGAAACATTTCACAAACACAGGTGACTAAGATCCTATTTCATGTTTCACATAAATCAAGAGCATCTGGAAGAGTCTGACCAAAGCTGCAATTGCTATCCATTTGTTACTGTTTTAGGCTGTGTCAATGCTAAATTAGCAGTTGGCTTAGTGATTCCAGGTTACATGGGTTCAGGTCTGGAAAAAAACACACATGTTCTGGTTTAAGTTAAATTTCCTATTTGCACATAACTTCCCTAACCTTTAAGTTTCCAAACTGTATTTGCACATATTAGGCACAAATTCTAAGCTCCACTGGCTCAAAGATATTATGGCTGGAAAGTTAAGGGAAAGATAAACATACAAAGCCAAAGTAAGAAGTAGTTCTAAAGTTGAAAAGGAGCCTACAAAGATGGGATCAATTGAAATAACTCACTGCATCTGTTCTAAATAGTTCCACTTCATCCTGTTTCAACACCAGATTCACCCTAGCTGCTTCTGCCATTCCCTCCAGCCTATCACACTGAAGGCGTTCATCATGAAGGTTGGCCAACTTGGAGAACCTTTAAATTTACCAGAGCCAAACCTAAAAGAGCAGCAAGCCAGGAAAAGCACATGTGGGCATCACACTACAGCATGCATTACAATGTTACAAGGCAAGATAGAAGATAACCTTAGCCAAAGATAATTTCTTGAACCATAACATCACAACCGGACACTGTCTATTGTTTTTAAGTAAATTTTCCTATGAAAGTGCTTTGAGCTCCTCAGAACCAAGAAATATATAGACTTCATCTTATTTTTGCTCTCTAGCTTGGCAGTCACGGGTTCAATTCCTGGTCAATACACCTCATGCACAGCCACCAGCCATCTGTCAGTGGAGGCTTGTGTGTTGCTATGATGCTGAACAGGTTTCAGTGGAGCTTCGAGACTAAAACATACCAGGAGGAAAGTCTTGGTGATCTACTTCCAAAAATCAGTCAGTGAAAACCCTGTGGATCACAACAGTTCAACCCGCAACTGATCATGGGGATGGTGTGGGACCCAGCGGCATTTTCCTCTGTTGTGTGCGGGGTCACCATGAGTCGAGACTGACTCGACAGCAGCTAAAAACAAGCTAGGCAAATGTGTTTGCTTCCTTACTGCCTACTGAAGTTGATTAAGAAATCATATTGTTACAGTTCCCCAAAACTATAGATTTGAAGGATATTCATAAAAATAAACATTTCCCCCCAAAAAAGATTCCTAACATTCCATTTCAATTGCAGTACGGAGCCCTCAAGATTATGACATGTACAGATGCTCCTTGTGGCAAAGGGAATTGCAACAACAACCAAAAAAAAATGCAACATTCGGTATAATTAAAGAGGTCTGAGACTGGAAAACCTCCAGGAAACTTTGTGTAGACCAACGTTGACTCATAAGATCTCCAAATGAATGTCACTGGCTATGAAAACTATATTCTACATGTAACTTACTTGATGTGCTGTTTTCCCCGTTTCAATGCAACTTTAAGACACACACACAAAGCAATCTGCACTGCACTTTTATCAAACCTACCCAGGATTATTTCCCTGCCTCTGGTATTCTGAGAAGGAAAAAATGAAATGAGCCCACACTGAGAATTCTAAAGTGTCTAACTCAAAAAACAGGAATATCTTGATTTGTCTCTTTGTAAAAGTTTCTCCTTAGGAACACAGAAGGTAAAGTATGGGAAGCTTGAGCAGTCACAGCCCTCTGCTGCTTCCAAACCCACTGCATGGTTTGCCAACAATGCAGCAGCTATGGGGTGAAATTCCCCTTCCTTGGAAACACCTTGGTATTTTAACGTAGTTTTTACAAAGCGTGTTGAGATGTGATTCTTACCTTCTCTCTTCTGATAATCCACTGAGTTGACAGAACGTATGGCAGGGAAGTGGGAGAGGATGAAAAAGGGTCAACAAGCCCAAGACAAACATTTAACACAAAGACCAATCCTTACCTAAAAAATTCTGACTGTGTTTTTGGGATTGAGAAACCTCCTGCCTCCTTGGAGTGCATATTCTGTGCATAAGTTTCTCTTCTATTCTGTTTTTGCTGGCCAGCATCCCTTCTTCCTTTCTTTTCACCCTTGCCAGAAGGATTTCTCAGTTTAAACTTTGGGGTGAAGAGATAACCCACTGGAACATTTAAATAAGTGCTACACAATACAGAATTAGCTTTAGAAGGGTGTGGTCTCTCCAGGGGAACTCTACTCTGAAGTAAACAAACCAAATGTTTCTTATTGAGGGCATTCCCAAGCCAGACCTTTTCTATCAAAGTCGTGGAGCTCTGTTTGGTAACTTCTGGTGGGTTGGCCTCCTAAAAATACCAGATGATCACCAAGGGTCCTGAGAAGAATGAAGGAAAAGAAGGATTAACCCATGTAGAGCCCTTAATTCTAGGAGTATGCTAAGGACTTTCGGTATTTTTTTTCATTTAGTCCTTATAAAAGCCCTCCTGTAGATAAGACACTGTTATCTCCTTTGATTGTACAGATGAAGACACCAAGGTAGAGACATGAAGAAAATGCCTACCATCATACAACCAGGAAGGAGCACTGGCAGTACAAACTAGCAACAGGCTGCTAACCAAAAGGCTGGTAGTTCAGTGGCACCCAACAACACAACAATACAGCCAGGGAGTTGTACAACTGGAATTAGAACGTCACCTGTGAAACATTCACCCTCCAGCAGAAGAGATTTTAAACTGTTTTTTTTTTTTCCCCCAAATTTCTACCCACCCAGGATTTTGACAACATACATCTCTGGGTATTCTCCAAATACACCATGCCCTTTCAAACTTCCAAGCCTTTGCAGGTCCCTCTGCCTGAATGTCCTTAAGAAGCTCACTTCTTAATCCGATTGTATTATCTCCTCCCTAGGCAGCCTTCACCACCTCTCCAAACACAGTGGTCAACAGGTCCTTTGGCACTAGCAACTTAAAAGACTATAGTATAAGTAGTCTATTTAAGTATAAATAATCTATTTAAATCTTCAACTTAAAACTGCCAGTGGCTGCCTCACGTCTTAGTTGTCTGTGTAGCCATGTCATAGCATTCAGCGGGAGATTAACTAATGAGAGAGGAATCAATGTACCAAAAAACAAATACTGAAATGTCAAAGGCAAATAAGCAAATTAAGGAAAAAAATATATGGGTATGGGTAGAGGTATCAGGAGTGGGGTGCTGCTCTAACAGATACCTAAAATGTGGAAGCGGTTGCCTTGAAGAGACTGTTAGTAGAATTACAGAAGTAAGACGATTCTGGTGAGGATGCAGAAGGAACTGAGGAGAGAAACAGCAGCAGCAGGGAAATGGCAGCAGCAGAGGACCTGCAGCAGCAGCACCAGGAGACCAGTGAGAGACAGAGCTAGAGCTGACCCACAGAGCAGGAGAGCTGAGTGCCTGTGCGCAGGAGGCTTCCTGGTGGAGTGGAGTGCCTTTGGGCACTTATCAGTGGAGCCAGGCTTGCCAACACACAGAGCAAGAGAGCTGAGTGCCTTCCAGCCAAAGTTTATAGGCAGAGTGGGGTGCCGCCAGGCATTTAGCAGTGAAGCTGAAGAGCTTTGAACACCTGCACCAGCAGGGCAGATGCAGGCAAAGAGGCCCGAGGGGTCGAGAAGCCAAGAAACCAGGAAGCAGAAGCTGAAGAGACAAGAACACAGGAAGCCAAGCTGCCTCAGTCTCAAAGGGTAGGGCCACAACCTCTGGGGCCTCAAAGGGTGGAGTCGCCACTCAGATGGACTAGGAGAATGGTGCACCTAAAGCCAAAGGAGCAGAGCTGCCATTCCAGTGGGCCTGGAAGGTAGAGCTGAAGCCCAGGGCCAAGGGAATCTGGAGAGTATGGCCAAATCTAAAGTCTAGAAGGGAGGGCCATTGTGTAAATGGTCTCAGAGAACAGAGGGTTATTTTCAAACCTTGAGGGCTAATATAATGTGTTCTGCTGACTTGTTTGGTGCCTTTTATCCCTTCTTTCTCTCCAATTTCTCCCATTTGTAATGGAAATGTCTAGCTTGTACCTGTTCCACCACTGTACTTTGGAAGCAGATAACTTGTATTCTAGGTTTCACAGATGAAGAGGAATTTTTGGATTTTGGACTTGGAGTTGATTTAAGACTTTTGCTATGATATGATAGGGTGAATGTGTTTTACATGTGGCAAGGACATGAATTTTTGGGAGCTAAAGGGTAGAATGTCATGGATTGAATTGTGTCTTCCAAAAAATATGTGTATCAATTTGGCTAGGGCATGATTCCCAGTATTGTGTGACTGTCCACCATTTTGTCATCTGATGTGATTTTCCTATGTGTTATAAGTCCTATCTCTCTGATGTTAATGAGATGGGATTACTGGAAGTTATGTTAATGAGACAGGACTCAATCTACAAGATTAGATACTGTTTTAAGCCAATCTCTTTTGAGATATAAAAGAGAAGCGAGCACTGAAACATAGGGGACTTCATACCACCAAGAAAACGGCGCCGGGAGCAGAGTGCATCCTTTGGACCTGCAGTTCCTACCCACAGAAGCTCCTAGACCAGGGAAGACTGATGACAAGGACCTTCCTTCAGAGCTGACAGAGAGAGAAAGAGCCCTCCCCTGGAGCTGGTGCCCTGAATTTGGACTTTTAGCCTACTAGACTGAGAGAATAAAGTTCTGTTCGTTAAAGCCATCCACTTGTAGTATTTCTGTGATAGCAGCAATAAATTACCAAGACAGATATATAGATGAGACCACAATTTCTTTCTCCTCTTAATTCTCATAAAAGGAGAAAACAGAGAGAGTTCAAATCATTTTTGAGGGCTTATGGTAAAGTATGATTCATGAGATGTGCATTAAACCCGCAGTTCTGTAGAACTTCTAGGGAACAGATCATCATATAGGAAAGTGAAGTTTTATACTCTTGAACAAAACAAAAACAAAGAATTTTTTTAAATTAATTATTAGGTATAGAAAGTGTTCTATGAACATGTTAAACACTTTTTCCCTATCTTTAATAAACCACAAAAGACATGGTCTAATCCAGGTCATCATCAGGCATATGAATTTTTATACCCTGGGAAGTATGCTATGGGACCTCCTGAGATGTAAACAGCACTGCCCCTTTGCTAGCTCTCCCAGACCACTACCATTTCTTAAATTTTCACATCTTTTTGTAATTCCCCCCTCAGCTTTACTCCCGACAGGTTTTCAACTCTGCTTCAGGCTGATGATGTCACCATAGTTGGTCTAAGGTTCCAAACTTCTACTGTACCACTTCTCATTGGCCATGGACCTAAAGATCAGGTAGGCAAACTTGATGAAACTGTGAATAACAGAAGAACACACAGGTTCCAAGTGAGGGCCTTTCTTATATGGATAGGAAAGGGTTACCTGCCCACAAAACCAGCAGAGGAAACACAGTATATGAATGTCAGGAAGACTGGCCATGCCAAGATGGCATCATCGTCAGTTAATCACTTCTATCAACAGCCAGAATTTCAGAGGCATGGATATTGACTACAGGTACTGGAGTTTTTGTTTAGATCATTCAACTGACCTATGAAATAGGAGAATGTGTTAAGAGTAGTTTTTTCCAGCTAATACTATTAATAGTGATTATGCACCAGCTGGCAATGAGAAAGTTCCATTTTTGATGCCATGAGCCACTTGTTTGTAAGACTTGAAAAATTCAGTATTGAGTTTCTCCCTTTAAAAAAAAAAAAGTCTTTCATTTTTGTGCTCCAAGGGTGTCTTAGAATACAGAGCAATGTTTAATTAAATGGGGGAAATTACATTCCTGCACACATCTGAGTTTTAATGAACCAGCACATAACCCACTGCCACTGAGTCAATTCTGACACACAGTGACCCTATAGGACAGAAGGAACTGCCCCATAGGGTTTCCAAGGAGTGGCTGGTGTATTTGAACTGCTGACCTTTTTGTTAGCAGCCATAGCTCTTAACTTCAGAACTAGCACATATCTGTTAGTAATTCTTCTAAATTTAAGGAGGCTTTTTTTTTTTTAAATCTACTACCTCATTATTTCATTCTTACCAACTTTGACATAATTCCAAAATGGTAAGTTAAAAAAGTCAGGTGTTCAAGTCAGTATTCATTCATTCTTCATTCATTATTTTGTACTTCTGTTAGCATGCACTATATTCTATACTGGAGGCATAAATTCAAGAAATCCACTTCTGCCCTCCTAAAACCTCACTGTTTGTGAAGAGGAGTGTATTAGTTTCCTATCGCTGCTATAACAAACTATCACAAACTTAGTGACTTAAAACAACACAGATTTATTAGCTTACTCTGCTGGAGGTCAGAAGTCTAAAATAGGTCCTTAGGTTAAAATCAAGTTGTCAGCTGGGCTTTTGGAGGCTCTAGGGGAGAATCCATATCCTTGCCTTTTCCAGTTTCTAGGGGCTGCCTGCATTCGTTGGCTTGTGGCCTCTTCTTTCATTTTTAAAAAGCATCACTCAAACCTCTGCTTTTGTCATCCCTAATTTTGATCCTCTTGCTACCTCAAAGGACCACAGTGATTATATTTGGGCCATCCAAATAATCTAGGACAATCTACCCATCATAAGATCCTTAACTTAATCACATATGCAAAGTCTCTTGTGCCATGTAATAACATACTCCCAGGTTCTGGGGATTAGGATATGGGCATATTCAAGTGGTCATTATTCTGCCTGCCACAAGAAGACTGATGGAAATAAAACCACAAATCTCAGCAAAAACTCTATTTGCTCCTTGAGTCGTCTCCTTGAATCTTACTGACTTTAAACGTAATTCCAAGGAAGTTTAGTTATCTGCTTAACCAGGTCATGGCACAAATGAACCACAAAGTAGGAGAATGGAAGACTTGGTAGTTTTAAGGATATAGATTAACATCTGAACAAGAAACAAAAAAAAAAAAAAAAAAAGAAATGTAGACACTCTAAAGTACGAAAGTAAATAGCCATAAAAGTGATCTTAAAACACCAAGATAATATATTCAAGAAGGTAGAGAAGTGTATAATGAGCTTTAGAAATCACCTACAATAAGAAAATTAAATGTTTTACAATATTTCTATATGACTCCAATTTTTAAAGTATATAAGCATATAAGAACAGGAAAAAAATAAAAGATTGTAAAGCTAAAACTAAAGCTAAATAGTATCACTGGAGTAGCTAAAATAGAGTTACCTTATTTTTATGTTTTCTTGTCCTTTTTAAAAACACTTTTCCTATAATGAACGTGCATTATAATCAGAAGAATACATCCTGGAATGCATTTTTTTTAATGATTTGGTGGTTAAAAGTATACTGTTCATTAACCTCTTCAGTCTCCTGATAATATTCAATTAAATTGCAATGTTCCTTTTGCCTACAATGCCACATTAGTTTATTACCAGTTCTTATTTTATTTTCTTACTTTTTTATTTTATTTTTTATTGTACTTTAAACATTTAGCACACATATTGTTTTATGACATTGGTTAACAACACCACAACATGTCAACACTCTCCCTTCTCGACTTTGCGTTCCCTAATACCAGCTTTCTTGTTCCCTCCTGCCTTCTAGTCCTTGCTCCTGGGCTGGTGTGCCCATTTAGTCTTGTTTTGTTTTATGGGCCTGCTAATCTTTGGTTGAATGGTGATTGTCAGGAGTGACTTCATTACTGAGTTAAAAGGGTGCCCAGGGGCCATATTCTCAGGGTTTCTCCCATCTCTGTCAAGCGAGTAAGTCTGGTTTTTTTTTTGTTAGAATTTTGTTCTACATTTTTCTCCAGCTCTGTCTGGGACCCTCTATTGTGACCCTTATCAGAGCAGTCAGTGGTGGTAGCCAGGCACCATCTAGTTGTAACGGACTCAGTCTGGTGGAGGCCATGGTAGTTGTGGTCCATTAGTCCTTTGGACTATCTTTCCCTTGTGTCTTTGGTTTTCTTCATTCCCCCTTGCTCCAGACAGGGTGAGACCAGTGGAGTATCTTAGATGGCTGCTCACAAGCTTTTAAGACCCCAGATGCTAGTCACCCAAACAGAAGGTAGAACATATTCTTTATAAACTATCTCAACTGAGCTAGATGTTCCCCGGGACCATGGTCCCCACAGCCCTCAGCCCAGTAATTCGGTCTCTCAGGGAGTTTGGATGTGTCTATGGAGCTTCCATGACCTTGCCTTGGACAAGCTGTGTTGGCTTCCCCTGTATTGTGTACTGTCTTACCCTTCACCAAAGTTACTACTTATCTATTGTCTATTTAGTGTTTTTCATCCCTACCCCTACCCTCTCTCATAACCATCAAAGATTGTTTCTTTTTGTGTGTAAACCTTAATCATGAGTTTTTATAGTACTGGTCTTATACAATATTTGTCCTTTTGTGACTGACTAATTTTACTCAGCATAATGCCCTCCAGATTCATCCATGTTATAAGATGCTTCGCAGATTCATCACTGCTCTTTACCGTTGCATAGTACTCCATTGTGTGTATGTACCATAGTTTGTTTATCCATTCATCTGCTGATGGGCATCGAGGTTGTTCCCATCTTTTTGCTATTGTAAACAATGCTGCAATGAACATGGGTGTACATATGTCTCTTATTTTATTTTTTAATGATAGAACTGTAATATTACCAAGCAGCTTTCTGATTTTTTAATTGACTTTCTTGGCTTCAGGTAAATGGATGACCTAGAATTGGTATTTTAATAACTGACTCACTTATAAGTGAAGAAGTTGCATTTTTATATGATTCTAATCAGATTTATGTACACAGGTATACACAATATTTAATAATTATATGTGTGCAAATCACAAAGTCAGTTGCTACATATGGTACAAAGGGGAACAAAGGTAAGCTTAGCATTAGCATATTCACTCCCCAATCCTCACTTATCCACTTGGTGAGGTTCCAAAGACCAGGCTGTTATGCGAAAATCGGCGTTATGTGAAAAGGAAGAATTTTTTTTTCTGTTTTCAGATCACCCATTTGTCCAATTTTTTTAATTTAGAAAATATGACCATAGAAATAATAATGGCTAAGATTTACTAATGTGCTCATCACTGTGACGCTTCCAGTTATGGATTATTCCTCTGCAAAGAAGGGGGCCTGGAAGAGACAAAGCTGGACAAAGCCAGGTTGTGTGACTGGAGAGCCCATGGCTTAAGCACTTCACCTTCCTCCTGTGCTGGGTTACAGCTTCCCTTGGAGCCGCCTCCAGGGCTCTACTCCCACTTCTGCAAGCCCTGAGTTCACAATCCTGGAGTCTGCTCTGCCCTCCAGGCCTGGCGAGTCACTGAGGATTTGCTCAGGGCTTCCTGCAAGAGTGCTGGGAGCCTGGCCACGCACCCGGCCCCATCAAGGTGGAGGTTTCAGGCTCAGTTCGGATCACTTTGGGATTTCATTAAATTCACACACATTTCTTCCAAACACCCTCTCTGATGCCTCTTTCTCTTCTCCCTTCCCACCCCACAGCAATTTTGAGCTGCAGGGCCTCAGGCCGCATAGGAGCTGGGAATCCAGAACAGATGCCCACTGACTCAGTGCTGCCTACGTCCTCCTGGAGGCCGTGACCACGAAGGAGGCCAGCCCCGAGGCAGCTGGATGCAGCACTCCTGCCTGAGGAGGGAGTGCAGGGCTTTGGGGCAGCACAGTCCAGCTTCTTGGAGGCTGCCCAGAAACCCACCTTGAGGGAGGGATGCTCCACAGTCATTGCTGCCATGGTCACTAACCTCGTTAATGTGCAAAATAGTAAGATAGTAGATTTTTTACTGTTTTCATAAATGCAAAATGTCAGATAACAAGATAGTCTAAAAGTGAGAAGTAGGTGTAATAATAAAATCAATACCCTAACTTTTTACTCATTGAAATTTCATTCACATATGGACACCTCTCTATTCACAGATGAGCAATATTAAACAGGTAGCACATTTATTTATACATTTCTTATCCTTAGGAAGAGGGAGAGGAAGAAAAAGAGAAGGAAGAGAAAGAAGGGGGGAAGGGGACCAAGGCTTCCCTGGATCGTCTTTGGACTAGGCTTGCACTACAACCCCTTTTAAAAAATGCCATCTTCCCCTTGATTTCATAGATTAGTCAAAGAAGCCAGCATAGACTTCTCAGGGACTTTCAGAATATTAAATCATTTTTACAGCCTGAAGCAAAGAGAGATCTATTTGAGATGATAAAGGATGCCCAGTTAAAGTACTTTGTCTTTCCACTAAAATTTAGTACTGTCCTCCCAGGACAAGAAATGGGGGCAGTAGTATCTAGTTGCTGTGGGAGATGAGTGATGGATTGCTTTTGGACTCAGCGTCTTTCTCTCTTTTATACGCCCCCTAGGGTGGAGATGCACAGAGGCAGAGCCTTTTGGCAACCTGACTGACCAGCTCCCCTGGGGACAGGATGAAAAGAGGCTCTACTCGGCATCTATTCAAAGTTCTACAAATCCTGCAATCCTTGATCACTAATCTTTTGGAAACCAGGGTCCAAGTCTGTCTTGTTCACATTGTATCCTTGGGCACATGGTCATAACAGGTACTAAATAAGTAGCTAAGGAGTCCTTAGGTGGCGCAAATGGTTAAGCACTCTACTACTAGCCAAACGGCTGGCGTTTCAAACCCACCCAGAGTCGGTTCCAAAGACAGGCCCGGTGATCTGCTTCCAAAAGGTCACAGCCTTGAAAATCCTATGGAGCAGTTCTATCCTGCACACATGGGGTCACCATGAGTCGGAATCAACTTGATGACAAATAACAACAACATCAAATAAAAAAATTAATGATTAGTTGATATATATCTTTCATATGTGACTATATTAAATGTCATAGATGAAGCATAAACCAAAAAACCAAACCAACTGATGTCAAGTCGATAGTCAATTATAAAGGCCAATAAAATTCTAAAGATAAATTGCACCTTTCTGTTGAATTACTTTGCCTTCTAATTCACTACATAAACAGAATATTCACATTATACCAAGACATGAACCAGTGACTCTGGAAAGTGTTGGAAGATTTGGCTACGATAAGTTTCTCTGATGGCTAGGTGAGTTCAAGCAAAACGTTTACACAGGTAAACCGGGTCTAAGAATCCAACACCCAGCTTCTTTAATAATTCCTTCTTTCCTGTTCACTTATGCCAATACTATTTAAAATGGAAAGGACAGATGGATAAAATTACTCCCAAGAGTACATCATTTCCTAGATTTTCTTAAATAAATTATTCCTAAAATAAATGCACTAATTAGGAAAATAAATTATTCCTAAAAGTACATTATTTCATAAACCACCAAACACCAGTTGCTGTGAAGTCAATTCCAACTCATGGTGACCCCTGTGTCTATCAGAGTAGAACTGTGCTCTACAGGGTTTTCAACTGGTGATTTTTCAAGAAGTAGACTGCCAGGCCTTTCTTCTGAGGTGTCTCTGGGTGAACTTGAACCTCCAACCTTCTGGTTAGTGGCCAAGTGCATTAACCATTTGCACCACTGAGGAACTCCCATAATTTCATAGGCTTTCTTAAATAAATAGCCAGAAACATTTTCAGGCACGTTTACTAAAAACTCAATGCCATTGAGTCTATTTTGACTCACAGCGACCCTACAGGACAGAGCAGAACTGCCTCATGGGTTTCAAAGAAGCAGCTGGTGGATTCAAAC
The DNA here is from genome assembly GCF_000243295.1 of Trichechus manatus latirostris. Classification (NCBI taxonomy): domain Eukaryota; kingdom Metazoa; phylum Chordata; class Mammalia; order Sirenia; family Trichechidae; genus Trichechus; species Trichechus manatus. The sequence goes on from NW_004443943.1 coordinate 6,251,396, forward strand.
TGCCAAACTTTAGGTTAGCAGCCGAGCTCTTAACCACCACGCCACCAGGGATCTCCATTTACTAAAGACATATAAAATAAATATACTAAAGATATAAAGTAAATTAATAAATAAAATAAATATTCTTAAAAGTACTCCATTTCATAGATTTTTCTTAAATAAATAGCCAGAACCAGTTGTAGTCACATTTCTAAAATGATATACAGTGGTTCTTAAAATCCTTTCTTATAAAGCACTAGGACTTTCCTACAGACTAGTTCAGGACTATGACCGACAGGCCAGCACTCCCCCAGAATGAAGGTAAAATGAGCTCCATGACACTGGAGAAGAGGCACTAGAACAGCCAATAATTGCCCCTATCAATGTCCAAGAAGAAAAGGTAGAAAATAGCAGGATGCTGCGGATGCCATAAAGTCCAAAAGGTCAGCCCCCTGCTAGATGAGTGACTTGAGGGGAAGCTTACTGTGACCTCACTGAGTATCAGGTTCCTCATCTGTAAAATGCAGGATTGTTGCTCAAAATACTGCCAGAAATTTTAAGAAAAATCCCCATAAACTACCTGCTGCTTACAACTCTACGGAAAGCTCCACTGGCTCAAACATTGAAGTCAGCACTTCTGGCCTCACTGAGAGAGCCAAATCCATTTTCTCATTTATGGACCTGACTTAGAGCCACGGCAAATAAACAACCACCAAGAACAAAGCACTTTGTCAAAGTCTTTGCTTCAAAACTATTTAACTTTTAAAATAGTCCTTAAAGAGAAAAGAAAAAGGATGATTGAAAATGACCCAAAATTACTATACTGTGACTAAATATATAACAAAACTATGAAGCTAAGACAAAAGAATTTTTAATTGAAATCTGCTGAAAATATGTTGCCAGCTTTCACTCCCTCAGACATTGATCATATATTTATCACAAAAGAGTACAGGGCTTTCTTTTTCTCCCCCTACTTAAAAGTCAAAAGAAAAGCATACATAATAAAATGTGGCAAAGGATTCGAATGAAATAAGATTTAGCAATTATATACACATCTTTGGGTACTCAAAAATGCAACCTGCTTTTTACGATAAACATTAGAAAAACTTCTGGTACACTTTTTTTTCTTCAAGAAATTTCAATAACCCAGTCACATCACTAAAAATTTTATCACTTAAAAAATACAATCCTAAGAAAATTGTTTTCTGTTGCTAAGAGACACCAAAGGAAACTTTGAAACACGCCATTGTTTCTGAATTTAAAATCTCACATATTCCTGAATTTAAAATCTCACATATTCCAGAAAAGAGATACGTACAACTATGTATCGGCTGCGTTTCAATGTTCAATTTTAAAACACACAAAGTGAATAAGTACACTATCATTTTTTCAGTTTTTTAAATAATTTAGAACTTGAAGTTTTTTCTTCAGCATTATGACTGAACTCTGGAGATTTTCTACTATATTTTATAGACCTTCAAGTAAGTCTTCATAAATCATCCTAAACATACGTAAAGATATATTATTTTTTAAGTATCAAATTGGACAGTAAAGGTCTAGGTGTTTTTATTAACCAAGATACATGATGAAGTTAACAACAACAACAAAAAAGAAAGGCAATCCAAAGAATGTTGCGTGGAGATGACTAAGTTCTCACAGGCAGGAGACTTCCTCTCCCAGCCAAGATAGAGTAAAAGGGACCAGATTTATTCTCGTACCTGAAACAACTCAGAATTGGACAAAATATATTAAACTGTGGTTTGAAAACACTGGATACCAAGCATCAAAGATCCCTGAGAAACAGGAAGCAAACAAGGTAAGCCATACAAGTAAACCAGCTTAGAGCTTAGAGCTTCCAGGCTGTAGCACAAAGAGTAAAAAGCAGGCAGAGCCTTGTGGTCTCCCTGAGTTGAGAAGATGGAGATGGGAATCAATGAGAGCAAGATGGCTAGAGTTTGCTGGTCAGAGTACAAGAGAGAAGAAAGCTGCAAAGACAGAGAACTTATCATGCATGTGAGGAACCTATCCAAAGTCTAGGAAAGAACCACCTGAAAAGACTAGAGGGAACAATATCCAGAGTTCACACAGGGTGGGAAAAGCTCCTGTTGCCACTGGCCAGAGTGGAAAACATCATAATCCACAGGACATCAGAAAGAGTATTTAGAAGTATTTTGACATAGTAGGAGGTAAAATTAGCCCTAGACTAAATGCTGCTCTGGTCCCACCTAAGAAAGCTTAAAAGCAAGACATGAAAGAACCAAACTCTTTCTGAGTAATTTAACTGCATCCCAGAACAAAGCTCAATATTTATAGGAATAGAAAAATACCTATCACTCAACAAAGAAAAATTCACAATGTCTGGCATCCAATCAAAAATTACCAGACATGCATGGAAGCAGGAAAACATAATCCATAAGAAGAAGAAAAGCCAATCAATCAAAGCCAATGAAGAACTGCCACAGATGTTAGAATTAGCAGACAAGGACTTAAAATGGTTCTGCGGTGTTCAAAAGCCTAGATGAAAGATCGAAAATTTTAACATACACAAAAGACCCACGCTGAATTTCTAGAGACAAAATCAACAATGTCTGGGGAGAAAAATACACCAAGTAGGATTAACAACACATTGTTGTTCTTGTTGTCGGTGCTGCTGAATCACATTTTCAACTTGTAGCAACCACATGTGACAGAGTAGAACTGCCCTATAGGATTTTTTTGGCTCTAATCTTTATGGAAGCATATTACAGATGTTTCTCCCACAGACCTGCTAGGTGAGTTTGAACCATCAACCTTTGAGCTAGCAGCCAAGCACTTAACTGTTACACCACTAGGGCTGCTTCAACAGCACATTAGACATTGAAGAAAAACAGATTAGTGAACATGAACTCATAGCATTAGAAGCTATTTAAAATGAAACACAGAGATTAAAAAAAAATACTAAAAAAAATGAACACCAGTAAGCTGTGGAACAACTTCCAGCGGCCTAATAAAATTGGAGTCCCTAAAAGAGGGTGACCAGAGAAAATATTTGAAGAAATAATGACTGAAACTTTTCCACATTTGATGAAAACTATAAACCCACAAATCCAAGAAGCTCAATGAACTTCAAGCACAAGAAACAAGAACAAAACAACACCAACACATACCATCATCAAATTGCTTAAAACCAATAATAAGAGAAAATCTCCAAAACAACCAGACAGGAAAACACACATTATTTACACAGCTACAAAGATAATGGTGACAGCAGATTTCTCATCAGAAACAATGCAAGCCAGTGGAGAGTGGAACAATATCTATACAGTAATGGGAAGAAATGTCAACCTAGAATTCTTTCCCAAGGAAAAACACCTTCCAAAAACTAAGGCAAAATAAAGAATTTGTCAGATGTACAAAAGATGAAAAAATGCACCAAAAAATGTTAAAGGAAAGCCTTCACATAGAAAGAAAATAACACCAGGTGAAAATATGAATGAAAAGCACCAAAAATGGAACCCTCTGAGGGCCAGTGAGGATGAATGAAGAATTATCACATTTAGATACATGCGGTGACATTGCAGAACTTAAAAGATAACAGCAAATCATATACGTTTCCAGAAAGAAAAACAATTATTACAAAGAAATGAGATTCAGCCTGACATCAGATTACTCACCAGTTAGATACTAAACAACAAGGAATAATATCTTCCAATTTCTGAAGGAAAATTAATTTAAATCTGGAATTTTACAACCAACCAAAGTATCAACTAAAGTGAAGACAAAATAAAGACATTTCTGACCTGCAGGGAGTCGAAGAGTTTTATCACTCATGCACCCTGTTGCTGCTATAACAAATTACCACAAACTTAGTGGCTTAAAACAACATAAATTTATCTTACACTTCAAGTCCAAAATGGGTTTCACTGGGATAAAATCAAGGTATTGGCAGGAGATAAAATCAAGTTGTTGGCAGGACTGAATTCTTTCTGCATGATCTAAGGGAGAATCATTTCCTTGCTTTTTCCAGCTTCTAGAGGCTGCTTGCATTCCTTGGCTCGTGGACCCTTCTTCCACCTTCAAAGCCAGCAGCATAGCATCTCCAAATCGTTCTGTAATTCTGACTCCCCTGCCTCCCTCTTTCACTTATAAGAACCCTTGTAACCATATTAGACTTACTTATATTATCCAAGGTGATCTCCCCACCCCCAAGATCCTTAACTTGCTCACATCTTCAAAGTCCTTTTTACCATGTAAGGTATCATATTCACAGGCTCCAGAAATTAGGACCTGTGGGGAGCCATTATGCTGTATGCTACTCTCTCCCTATGAAGAAATTCATCAAGAAGATATTCCACTAAACAAAATAATAATGCTAGAAAGAATACATAAGATTAAAACAAAAAAAAATAACGTGAGCTGAGTATGACTGAGAAGAAACATAAAAAAAATGAAGTGCGACTCCTTTGAACTTGGATGCCTGGGACATTCTCCTTTGGTCTGCATAATTTAAGATTATTTTCTTCTTAACAGCTTCAATCATACTACCTGATTCTGCAGCAAACAATATTTACATAATTATAATGTTACAAATGCTGTTTTAAAAAAATAAAGAACTCACAGGCAGTCAGAAAAGTGATTTGAAAAAACCCAGAGTTTCTGTCTGCCTGCATCAAATACTCTATCAATCAAATTACTCAATTTTAAGGACAGAATTTGGCATCAGAAGGATTAACATTGTGCTTGCTTACTCTATATCAATATTTTATAAATACAGTTTCTTGATAAAGGTTCTTTTCCCGTTCACATTCTTATCCAAGTTGCAAATTTTTATGCTAAGTCCATTTATGGCCCGTCAATAATTTCAATTACTCTAACATACATTTTTTTCCCTACGGGAAGTGCTTCAATGCATGACCAAATTGACCTATCATAATATTAATTTTAGTACTAGTAATGCAATTTCAGAATTTATGAGAAGCTGAAAATTAGTAAAATTGTTTTCCACTTGCATGCAGACGCCCATGCCAATAAAAATTAGACTTAATCAAGGTTTCCCATTCAGCAGTAAAAGGGTGGTATTTCAAACACAACCTGGGAGGTATAACTTCTACAATAATTCCAAGTTAGTAAGGTGTCATAATATTAATCATCCCCAACACATCTAAATAGAAGTTCCACAGTCTTAAAAATAAGCGTTCTCATTCTATAATTGATGAATTATCTAAATAACCAAAATTAACCAAATGAATGGACATCATTTCTTGGAAAAATACAATTAATATTACTTCTCCATCCAAATGCCACCTAACTGTGATGACTGTTCACAGCCTTAGTATTAAACATCATGTTTTGAGAAACTAGGCCCATTTATAAAACTGATTCTCTACTGATAACATAGGTGGTGAAATATTTTACTTGACTCTCTTCCAACCACAGTTAGGAGCTACTTAAAAAACCTAAATCAAAGCTTTGAAACCACTGTATTTGTTCAGCAACTTCAACCATTTCCATTTAATGATTAAAACTCTGTTTAACCGAGGCCAAACTCATTTGGTCATCCTCTGAGTTCCAGAGATGCCAGGTCAATGTTTAGTTTCACATGAGGGATTTCACCGACCCACATTCTCCAAGTACTCGCTGAAACTTCCCTTATAAAGGCTGGTAATCATTATCGTGAGATGAGATGGTAATGCTGATCTGCTCAAAGAAAATTAACCGACTTCCATACAGAAAACCTTATTACCTAGATTTGAGCCTCCCTTTTTTATCTTAATGATCATAAGAGTGTTGCCTACTTACACTGACATTTTTAAAACTTTGGACAGTATTACTAATTACTCTACTTTTTAACTAACTGGATGGTCAACTCTCTCTAGCTCTCTCTCTGACACTTTATAAAGGCAATGTTCTTAAGGAGTAATAATTCAATCAAACCAGTTAAAACATATGGAACTGCAAGTCACAACATTTAGTATGCAGCTCATGTCCTAGCGTCAAGCACCTGAAAAAATGTCCACAGGCCTCCATTCTTTTCAGCTGTAAAATAGTATTCTGGACATCCATGAAATTGTTACAAAAACAAGCATAAAGAAAGTGCATTACACTAAGTTCCAAAAGTTTACACTACCTAAAGGTAATTCAGGCAGAAGTACGAAAAAGATTATCAAAATGCACTTTTCCCCCTACAAATAATTATCCTGGATCTAAGCAATTTTACTCTCACCACTATGTGTGAGTTACTTATTATTAGTTCTTTTACTTTTCAAAGACTTTTAAGTACCTATCACAAAATCTGGACAAAACTTGCAAACTGAACATAGTGCATTCAGAGTTTCACAATTAGTTATGTTCTTGATCAGGCACAATGCCAAAAAAGAAACAAACATAATAAAAGAATAGTGCTGATTGGGAAATAAAACAGTAAAATATTAATGTGCACAACAGAAAAAGGTATATGTAGCTCAATTTGTACCTAAAATAAATAGAATTCTAGCAAAGCTGGGGAGGCAAGAATTTACATGTAACTCATGTAAGGACTTTAAAAATCAGGTAGTTAAATCAACATTAAATATTAACTAATTTTTCTTAAGTTAGGTCCTTCATTTTTGCCATAACAAATAGTCATATTTTATGGGTCCAAAAACAAAAGTAATTCTTATCTTCCATATGCTGTCCTAGTATCAACAGACCAGATTTTGTTGATGTTTACACTTTCTTTATAATATACTTTCTTTCAAAACCACTGCTGCTGAGGGCTGCATCACAGGAAGAAGAACAACAACAAAAAGTAGGAACTTCAAAAAAAAGAATGGCTGTTTGCCTAAGGCATTTGAAATGGTTGCTATAGTTAAGAAGAAAATCTATATACTATATATCTGTATGCTATCTAGTATCTCCATCTATAGTACAAAAAGTAAGTAACTGCAGGCTTGACTGAGGCAATGAAGTTCAACTTAAAGGGCTCAAAATTCTCCAGTTTTTATCTTACCTTTAAGTGCAGAAAGATAGGAAAATAAAACTGGATTTAGAACCCAGAGATTTAAGTTCTGCTCAGGGTTAAATCACCTAAGGTGACTTGAGCCAATCACTTAAAACTGTACTCTCTGAACCTCAGCTTTTGTCAGCTGTAGAATTAGTATGACCTATACAAGATTTTGGAGCCCTAGTGGCACAGTCGTTAAGAGCCTGGCTGCTAACCACAAGGTCGGCAGTGTAAATCCACCAGCTGCTCCTTGGCAACCCTATGGGGCAGTTCTACTCTGTCCTATAGAGTCGCTATGAGTCAGAATTGACTCAAGGGCAATGGGTTTGGCTTTTGGTTTTCATATCTCTTTCTAATTTTAATATGGGATGATCAACTATGAATTCAAACAATTTCTGCCTTCCACCTTGCCACCCAATAATTAATCTATCACTTTGAAAGTTCCCTCAATAAAATGCAATTCATTTTAATATCAACCACTCAAAATAATAAAATGGTAACCTTTTCCCAAGTCATTCAACATAGTCCAAATTCAAATATAAATTATTCAGTGATTTTAATTCTATAGATCATCATTCCCCTCAATTACTAGGGGTAACTAAGAAGTTAAGAATGTTATCACATGAGGAATGAACTCCCTCTAATCCAGACTCAGCAGCCTGACACCTTCAAATTTCTTAGAATTTTTGTACTTTATTGACTAATCCTCTAAAAAGCTAACCTTGAAAATGACACGGGTTATTAACATACAAAATGGGCAATAAAATCTTCATGATGCTCATTAAAGAAAAAGCTGCATGCTACCTTCTAAAATTATGGGGCTCCACTAAAAAAGATCTGTCTTGGTGTATTTTATATTTTGGAACATTTAATTTCTGCAATTAATTTACAGGGTGTTTTTTGCACTAGATGTATTAGTTTCCTATTGCTGCTGTAACAAATTACCACACACTTAGTGGATTAAAACAACACAAATCTGTTATCTTCTTACAGTTCTGGAGGTCAGGAGTCCAAAATGGAATTCACAGGGCTCAAACCAAAGTGTTGTTAGCTGGACTGCATTCCATTTGGAGGCTCTTGGTAGGAAATCCATTTTCTTGCCTTTTATCTCCCTAATTTAAGATCAGCTGATTAGCAACCTTAATTTCATCTGCAATCTTAATTTCCCCTGCCGTGTAACATAACATACAAGTTCTGGGGATTAGAACATGGACATTTGGGGGTTGATGGGTGGCATTATTCTGCCTACAGCAGAATATTACACATTAATTCAGAGAGAATACTAACAGAGTGTAGAGATGAACAAGCCCTATGAGAGTCAGTTTAATGGGGAAGACAAGAAAAAGAAACTCCAGTTCAGTGGAAAAAAAATATACAGTGACACGAAGTATCACAGGAACACTCAGTAACAAAAGGCAGATAAATAGAAATTTTCTGAAATAATAATTAAAAATACAGTTGTCTGAGGCCATATGCTGTTGGAGATAATAGTACTAGATACTTGAAAAGCATCTCAAGGAAAGCATCTATTAAAATATACCACAATGAATAAGGTCACTATCAATCAGAATTTTAGAGCCAGTTGGGATCTTAAGAGATAATCTAGTCACTGAATCTAGAGGTCAACTGAGACTCAGAGAAATTTTAACTTTTCTAAGGTCATTTGGCTAGATACTTTCAGAAATGAGACTTTAACCCAGTTTTCTTGATTTCTGGTCAAAATAACATATTTATTCCCAAAGAGTAAATTAAGTTCAGGACAGTGTGTTTAAGAAGTAAGAATAACATATAATTATACTTTGGAAATGCCGACTGCAGATTTTTCCAATTATAAAAGTCCTGAAGTTTAGAAGGTTATAAAGTTCAGCTGCTTGGCAAATTCACTTTATAATGCCCTATTGCTCAAATATGTTATGAGACACCATATTTCATTGATCTACTTTACATTATATCACTGAGCTCTAAGTGCCAGGCACAGTTCTAGGTGAAGGGGCTACACATCAATGAAAACGAAAAAAAGTCCTATTCATATAGGTTTTCAATTCTAGTGAAGGGTCAGAGGAACAGATGAAAAACAAGTAAGTATATTGTATGTCAGGAAGTAGTTGTATTTACTATTACAGGGGTATGAAGGAAGGGCAGAGATGTGCATTCTTCATGTCAGTTGAAAACAAACATGATGTGGAATGGAAAAAGTTTATGCTAAGATAAAGGAGAACAAAGGTCTAATGCCCTAAGAATACTCAAACACACAAGCTGAATGAGAACTTCTTTCTCAAACCATTAACTAAAAATTAATGCCAATTAAAATTAAACTCAATCAAGACAGTGTGTATTTGACAAAAGAAGAGACACACAGATGAAAGAAAAAGAATAGACAGCATGGAAACAGACTCACATAAATACAGGCGACTGATTTTTTTGTTGTAAGTTGTAAAGGCAATTCAATGGAGAAAGAATAATCTTTTCAACAAATGGTGCTGGAACCACTGGACGTGTATATGCAAAATAACGAATCTAGACACAGATCCTACATATATAAAAAAGTTAACTCAAAAGGGATCATAGACCTAAATGTAAAATATAAACTATAAAATTCACAGAAGAAAATATAAGATAAAATCTGCATGACCTTGGATTTAGTAATGAGTTTTTAAGATACAACACCAAAAGAAAAGATAGATAAGTTGGAATTCATAAAATTAAAAACATCTGCTCTGTGAAAGACACTGTTAAGAAAATGAGACGACAAACCAAAGATTGGGAGAAAATATTTGCAAAACACATATGTGATAAAGGACTTGTATACAGAATATACAGCAGACTCATAAAACTCAACATTAAGAAAACAAACAACCCAATTAAAAATGGGCAAAATATTTAAACAAGACACCTCACCAAAGAAGATATACAGATGGCAAATAAGCATATGAAAAAATGCTTAACATCATTTGCCATTAGGGAAATACAAATTAAAACAACAATGAAATATCACCACACACCTATTAGAACAGCTAAAATCCAAAACACTGACAACACCAAATGGTGGTGAGAATATGGAGCAACAGGAACCCTCATTCATGGCTAGTAGGAATGCAAAATGGTACAGCCACTTTGGAAGATAGTCTGGCAGTTTCTTACAAAGCTAAATGAAATCTTATCATACAATCTAGCAAACACACTCCTATGTATTTAGCCAATTGATTTGAAAACGTACGTACGTCCAAACACCTGCATGAGAATGTTTATATAGACGCTTGCTTCATAATGGCCCAAAACTGGAAGTAATTAAGATAGCCTTCAATTTCAATAGATGAATGGATAAACTGTAGTCATTCACACAACGGAATACTACTCAACAAAAAAGAGGAGTGAACTATATCAAGCCATGCAAAAACATGGAGGAACCTTAAATGCATATAGCTAAGTAAAAGAAGCTAGTCTGAAAAGACTATGCACTGTATGATTAAATTTATATAACATTGTGGAAAAGGCAAAAGTATAAGACAGTGAAGAGGTCAGTCATTGCCAAGGGTTTAAGAAGAGGTAAACACTGAGTAGATGAAGCACAGGATTTTTAGTGATTCTTTATGATACAGTGGTGGATATATGGCACTATGCACCTGTCAAAACCCACAGAATTTCACAGCACACAGAGTAAACCTTCAGGTACGTAAATTTAAAAAAAAAAAAAATCAAGATGCTGCAGAATCCCAGGATGGAATGCAGACTGGGACAAAAGACTCAACTATATTATAAATGTATGAAATAATCTCATTAAAGAGGATAGGGAGAAAATATGCTGACCTAAGTAACTCTGGAAATAAGTGGAGTCTGTTAGACTAAAGGCAAAAGGAGTTATACACAAACTCTGTACTCTAGTTGATAAAAGCTGTTTCACACAGATGTTATGACTTAATTCTAAAACCACTATATACTGTATACTGGAATTAAACAATTAAGTGGATGGTGGATCTTGGGAGCCAGGTTTCTCACTGTTGGAGTGGAAGATTACAGACCATTAAGGCAAAAAGCTACAATGATCCATGTGGTAACAGGTTAGAGTTGGAGCCATCAGTATGAACTTATGTTTGGCTCAATATGGATACAGATAGAAATAGTTATAGATAGCTGGACTATATGAAGAAGAACGTGGCATCAGGATTGGAAGAAGACTCATTAACAACCTGTGATATGCAGATGACACAACTTTGCTTGCTGAAAGTGAAAAGGACTTGAAGCACTTACTGATGAAGATCAAAGCCTACAGCCTTCAGTATGGACTGCCCCTCAACATAAAAAAAAAATCCTCAAAACTGGACCAATAAGCAACATTATGATAAATGGAGAAACGGTTGAAATTGTCAAGGATTTGATTTTACTTGGACCTGCAATCAACGTCCTTGGAAGCAGCACTCAAGAAATCAAATGATGCATTGTGTTGGGCAAATCTGCTGCAAAAAACCTCTTTAAAGTGTTAAAAAGCAAAGATGTCATATTAAGGACTAAGGTGCACCTGACCCAAGCCATGGTGTTTTCAATCACCTCAAAGCTGGACAATGAATAAGGAAGATAGAAGAAGAATTTATGCCTTTGGGTTATGGTGTTGGTGAACAATACTGAATATACCGTGGACTGCCAGAACAAACAAATCTGTCTTGGAAGAAGTATAGCCAGAATGCTCCTTAGAAGCAAAGATGGAGAGACTCAAGTCTCAAGTACTCTGAACACGTTATCAGGAGGGATCTATCCTGCAGAAGGACATCGTGCTTGGTAAAGTAGAGTGTCAGCAAAAAAGAGGAAGGCCCTCGACAAAATGGACTGACATAGTGGCTGCAATGATGGGCTCACACACAGCAATGATTGTGAGGATGGCGCAGACCCAAGAAGTGTTTCGTTCAGTAGTACACAGGGTTGCTGTGAGTCAGAACCGACTTGACAGCACAGGATACTCTATATATTTCCTTGTTCTGTCAGCTCAGAGGACCTAGAAGCAGTGACATCCCAGTAGCAATGAGCACATCTAGTGACCAGATCTTGTTTTCTAATACTACTTTCCAATAAAAGGACAAAGGGCTCTCTGGAGAAATGGCTGACTCTAGAGCTCAGGCATAGATTATACAAGACCACTATGGAGCATATTATAGTGCCATAAACCTAGGAAGAACTCAGAGTACTTGGCGGGGGGGGG
>NW_004443943.1:6263626-6269750 GCF_000243295.1 Trichechus manatus latirostris
CACGGCGGTATGGCAAAGGGACACAAGAGCCAACTGAAAGAGCTCCCAATAGCCAAAGCTAGAACAAGTTGAGCAACAAAATAAGTATTGGATTACACCCCAAAGTATGAAATAAACACCATGAGTCTATACTGATAAAAATAAATGATTCAATAAATTAAAAAAGGGAGGAAAAGAAATAAATCTCCCATACAGAAGAATTCCAAATAATTTTATGTAGATATGTATGGAACACAATTCCCTACACAACTCCTACACTCAAAATGTGGGCTGCACGTAGTGACTTCCTTCCAAAGACTTCAGTATAGAAAAGGAGTGGAGGGTAATTTTACCACAGAGAAAATTTTTTAAAAAACTACCTCAGCCAGGTGATCAAGACTAACATCCCTAGTGACAGATCATACTGATAGTGTGTGTACCCTTGATATAACGTGATGAAAATGGTACTATACCTCTCTTGTCTTCCTCCCAGTCACATCATGAGAAGAATATCAAATAAATCCCAGCAGAGGGACATTCTACAAATACCTGACCAGCACTCCTCAAAACTGTCAAAGTCATCAAAAACAAGGGAAGTCTGAGAAAATGTGACAGCCCAGAGGAGCTAAAGGAGACATTACAATTAATGTAATACGGTATCCTGAGTGAGGTCCTGGAGTATAAAAAGGATACTAGGTAAAAATTAAGGACACCTGGACTTCAGGCAATGATAATGTATCAATACTGGTTCATTAGTTGTGACAAATGTAGCATACTAATGAAAATGTTAATAATATGAAAAATTAGGTGTGGGGCATATGGGAATTCTCTGTACCATATTTCCAACTTTTCTATAAATCTAAAATGGTTAAAAATAAGAAGTTGATTTAAAAAATTCTACTAGAATGAATCACAAAGGATTCTTAACCAGTTAAGAAACTAAGAACCTTCCACTATTTCTCTAGATGTCAAATGAAAGTCTAATTCATTCCTTAAACATTAAAAACAAAATAAAAGCTGCTACATTTATAATGCAGGAGGCAAATAAGTCATCATTTCTTAAAAGTCTATGAATATTTTTTTTAAAAAAGAATAAACATCCTCTGGATTGCAAAACTGATACTTAATATTGATTTTTGTGAAGCATTTGAAACTACTGATAACAGGATAACAAATTAAAATAATAAACAGAACTTTCACTTAAGTAGGTAAAACTGTGTTCAACTGTGGGTGGCATCCGGATCGGGGTCTTTCCTGCAATTATGAAGAACCATTCAGTACTGAAAGCCCCAGAGCTGACTCTTACATGACTGGTGGCCAATGCTTCAGTGGAGGTCATGTTCTCAAAGCATCTTATACTACCTGGAAAGGAGTAACAAGCTGGCTTCATAGACCCTACACCAGAGGTTGAAAATAGGTAGTACTTCGGCCCCCCAAAATTTATTTTTTTCAATTTAAACTTGTTGTCAACAATAAAAACTGGGAGACTACATGTAAAAATTCAGATTTCAGCCTTCATTTGAACAATAGGAAGCTCTGGCAATATCAGGCCAGCATTTCCACAAGGCAACGATTGGATGTAGCAGATTAGCGGTGGCCCCTTTAGGCCAAGAATAGCCTCTCAAGTTTGCCTCAACCGCCACCACTCCCTATTTTTATTTTATCAGCCCACTTCCCTTATTACTTTCTTATGACTCCACAACCTTCCACCCTATGACTCCTGGCATTTGAAAAACAATAAACAGAGACACAGCAATGACAGCCATAAGCTAATACAAATGACAGTATTTTGTTTCATGACCCAGAAGTACTCTGAATTATATAGATAATAATGCACAACAATACTAAAAATGCCAAAACAGCATTAGTTACTTCATTCTGGCTTGGGAAGACAATCTAACCCAACCTTAGAAAATAATTCATGGATTAGGATGGATATGTAATGGATAAAATAAGACACAAATACATACTCTCCACTAACTCTCACCTGTAGACCCTTAGGAGTCCAGGAAAACCGATATGTGCAGGACAAGGGGCTCATGAAGGCAGACAAAGAAAAAACGGGTCTGGACGTTCATATGATCTTCGTTTCTTGTGCTGAAATAAGAGGCAGCACAACTGTGTTGCTGCTTAGAGTGCTAACCCTAAGGAGGCCCTGAAACATCTCCAGGGTACCACATCACTTCAAATGCAGTATGACAGAGAAAACTGTATTCACCATATCCCACCTCAGGGAAGATGTAAGATTTGGAGAGAATAACTTGATAACCCCCTTGGGGTAGACAGTGAACTCCACAAAGGATGTGATAAAAGGTCTCCTAGGGAGAATGTTGTTGTTGTCAGGTGCCACTGAATCGGTTCTGACTCATAGCAACCCTATACGCAACAGAACAAAACATTGCGCAGTCCTGTGCCATCCTCAAAATTGTTGCTATGTTTGAGCCCACTGTTGCAGCTACTGTGTCAATCTATCACAATAGGACAAGTTAAATGGGTTGGGTTTGTTTTGCTGTGTGGAGTATGCATGTTTGGGACAGCAGCAAAATGTGCAATTCAAGAAAAAAGGCTGGGAGCTGTCACGGGAAGGCTAATGTCTCCTCCCATCCCCCATACAGTGCCTAGCCTCTCCAGCCAAAGTCTGATGAACAAATATATAAAGAACATGGGTTTAAATCGGAGCCAAATTATGAGCCTGAATGGAACACTCATTTGCCTTGCCATTTTGTTTCTATTATATATATCCAATAAATTTAAAGAAAAAGATTTAAAGTCAAACTAGCTCAAGCTAGTCATGACTACTCAGATCCAACAGACAAGACTGAACAAATCTCCAATGCAGAACATTAAGCCAAGTTAATATTAAACTTTATACCTTCCTAGCTAATAAAGAAGTCACAGTAAAATATCCAAATAATTCTTGGCCATGGTAATGCATATTCTAAGGGTAAATTAAAATCTAAAATTTCTATTTTAAATTTAAGAATGAAATTATTTTTTAAAATACATCCACATTAAAAATGAACAACTTTTCTATCCCCAGAAGTCTTCTTGAAACCAAACAATATTAATGAGAAACTAGTTTGCTTTGTAAACCTTCATCTAAAGCACAATTTTAAAAAATAATAATTTAGCTTAACTAGTAAAGAATGTCTGCCTTGAGTGTTGTGCTCTTTTAAAATCTATCTGGGACCAAACTGACAACAGCAACTCAAAAGATTAGATGGGAAATTTAGAGAGCAGTGAATCTATGTTAATGAAGGAGGAACAATTTGGTAAAGGAGGATAAGAATGGTTGCCCAACTCGAAGAATGTAATCAATGTCACTGAATTGTGCATGTATAAATTGTTGAATTGGTATATGTTCTGCTGTGTATATTCTCAATGAAAACAAAAATAAATTATATAAGAAAAAAATAAAGAAACAACTTTTAAACCAATCTGTAAGAACAGATTTATGAAAGTGTAAATACAAATATTTAATTTAAAAAAAAGCATTACAATAGCACACCTGTGTACATCTTAAATTGAAAGGTTACTAAAATAAACTAAAAGGCAAGGCTAAAGTAAGCAGGATACCAAAAGCAAACCCACTGCTGTTGAGTCGATTTTGACTCATAGCAACCCTGTAGGACAGAGCAGAACTGCCCTATAGGGTTTCCAAGGCAGTAAACCGTTATGAAAGCAGACTGCCACATCTTTCTCCCACAGACCAGCTGGGTGGTTCGAACCCCTGACCTTTCAGTTAGCAGCCGAGCACTTTAATTACTACACCATTAGCCACATACTATTTTTACAGTAAAACAACTGTCATTTATAGAAGCTCAGCAGAACATAAATACACTCAATATTTCAGTTAGACTCTCAAAGCAGACTGTTTCCAAGCCTGCAACCGGGTAGTGAATAATATAAATCAACTAACATTTATGCATTGGCTTAGTCTAAGAGTTCTTCTAAAAAAATATGGAGGTGACATATTTCCAGGTTAGGAAAACTAGTAGTAGTAAACTAGTGCACATCCTACACTATTTGAACTACATACACATATGCAATATCCATTGTATGATTTACACATATACAATATCTGCTGTATAATTTACAGCCAAGGATAAAATGAACTTTCTGCAATAATTTACAATTAGTAAAGGTTTTTTATTTGATTGAGAATGGCTCATCACCTGAAAGGGCTGTATGTCATAGTAAGACAATGGGTCACACTAAAGGAACCAAATATATAAAACCCTAAATTTATAAAACTCAAAGATTAGGCATGAGTTTCCATTCCAAAATTATGCTTTACTTTAGAAAAACAATTCACTCTAGAATTCCTTTAAGGAGCTACATCCTATAATTTATTCAAATTATAGCTTAATTTACATATTTGTGGAGCATGAGTTAATAAAAGGTTTTCCAACGCACTGTATTACATCTTGTAAGCTTATGATAACACAGTCCATGTCTAACTGGGCACACAATTTATATTAAAACAACTGAACGGAAAGATATTTAAGAAATTACTTTAAAATAATACGCCTTTTTATTTTTTATAATTATATATCCAGAGCAAATTTAAAGTTCAATTCTAACCAAGATATTTTTCTTTCTAAAACATCAAGAAATAATGTACAGTGGAAACCAAAAATTTAAGTACTGATCATTCTACAAGAAATTCCTTGAAAGCCAGTGAATAATTTCTAACAAAACCACAAATGCAGTTCCAAATAAATTCCCGTAAAAGTCATTCCCTCTAAAAACTGAGTTTTGATAACATGTTTTCCTTCATATACTTAAAATTAAGATTAGAAAAACAGGAATCATGTGATTAAAAACAAACTCTGAAAAATCCACTTCCAAAAATGACAGACAAGGTAATATAGACCCTCCCACAGTGGTTAACTAGAAAAAGCTGGACAAAATATTTAAAAAAAAAAAAAAAAAAAACCTGCTTTGAGGCATAGAAAGAAAGTGAAGAATTACCAAGCCAGGAAGCAGTGGGGAACAGAGGCCCAGGGAGGTGAGGGCAGCATTTGGGGCCTTTACAATGGGAGCATTTGCCAATTCCAGAGGAGTCATCTGAAAGCCCAAGTCATGCTTTTGACAGCCACTCAGCTAGATGCTAGAGGGTCATGTACTGGAGTAATGTAAAATTTCATTACATTGAATAGATGCATCATGAAAGCTACCATCCAAATAACCAGCAAACGAGTGAAAAGAAGCTCAACCTCATTAGTAATCAAACTTACGCAAATTAAAACCACAATGAGATGCTACTATACACTCACAAGAATGGCTACTATGAAAAATATTGACAAGACCAGTTATTGGCAAGGTTATGCAGCAACTAGAAAACTCCTGGATTACAGACAGATTGTATGGTGGTACAACCAATATGAAAAACTGTTTGGATTATCTTCTAAACCTAAACATATACTTGACATATGACCTATCAATTCCATCCCTTGGTATACACCCAAGAGAAATCAGTTCACCAAAACATATGTACAAGAACATTCACGGCAGCTTTATTCAAATAGCCAAAAAATAAAATAAATAAATAACCATCAACAGCAGAATGGATAAATAAATTGTGGTATACCCGTACAATGGAATACTCCAAAAACAAACCAAAAAAAAAGAACAAACATGCAGAAATAAGGATGACGTCAAGACAATGATTACCTCTGGGAAATGACAAATATTGATACAGAAAGGGCATGAGGGAGCCTTCTAAAGAGTTGGAATGTACTTTGTCTTGACTGGGGAAGGAGGAGGCAGTTACGCAAGAGTATGTGTGTGTGTGTATGTGTGTGGTATATGTACTCACTGCTTTGTACACTTACATATTGTGCACTTTGCTGTGTATTTCTTAAATAAGAATTTTTTTTTAAGAATGCTCACAGCAAATAAGTAAAGCACTACTGAAGAAGAAGAATAAAGTTGGAGGACTCACACTACCTGACTTCAGAACCTACTATACAGCTACAGTAGTCAAAACATCCTAGTACTGGTACGACGACAGATCCATTGACCAATGGAACAGAATTGAGAACCCAGATGTAAATCCATCCACCTACGGTCACCTGATCTTCGACAAGGACCCAAAGTCCATCAAATGGGGAAAAGACAGTCTTTTAACAAATGGTGCTGG
>NW_004443943.1:6271915-6299280 GCF_000243295.1 Trichechus manatus latirostris
AAACAAAACTGAAAAAAAAAAAAAGAATGCTCACAGCAATAACATTCATTATAGCCCAAACCTGAAAACAACTAAAATAACCATCAACATATAGTAGACAGGATAAGCACTGCTTATGCTTCCAGTAATGATAAAGTAACTTCAAACAGACCAAACCTCTCCACAGATAACAACTATAAATTATGAACAAAATATGAAAAACTACCTGGAGCCAAAAGAGAGTGACCAAAAGCAGGCAGAAACCAGAAGAAAGTCAAATTTGGAAGAAGGGCACAGCACTGGTGAAATTCTCACTTTAATGGCTTTTCATCTAACGGCAGGCCTCAGCAGAGAGCAGGTAAAGCAGCTAAAATGGAAACATAAACCAGCAGTCTTGCATATTTAAAAAACCAGAGTTGATGGCAACTATGATAGCTAGAAAATTAAGGGGATAAATCTCAAAAAGAAGAAGGCCTAAGATGGAGAGATCCCCAAATCCTCAACGTTCGTAATCAAATCCAAAATCATTCAATACAGAAGAAACAGAAAATACAATTCATATTCAAGAAAAAAACAACAAAGATTAAATCTGAGACGGAATTCACAGACACAGGGATTATCTATTATAACAATGCTCAGGAATTTAAAAGAAGGTTTGTGCTCTTAATAAATAGAAACTGTCAGCCAAGAACTAGAAACTATAGAAAACAATTAAAGGGCAATTCTGAAATGTGAAAATTCAATATCTGAAATATTTTTTAATTTACTGGATAGGCTTAACAGAAGATTGAAGATAACGAAAGAAAGGTCAGTGACCTTGAAGACACGTAAGAGTAGAAATTATCCATTCTGAAGAAGAGAGAAAAGGAGGTGAGGAAAAAAATGGTGATCTGTAGTACTATAACAAAATGTCTAACATATGTGTAACTGGAGTCACTGGAGAGAGAAAGAAAATGAAGTGGAAATAATATTTAAAGAAATAACTGAAAATTTTCCAAATATGGTAACAGACATAAATTTACAGAGTCAAGAGGCCCACCCAACCCCAAGCAGGATAGATGAATAGAAAACTAGATCTAAGCACATCATAGTGAAACTGCTGAAAAACAAAGATAAAGAGAAATCTGAAAGCAGTCAGAGAAAATAATATATTAAGGGAAATATTAGTAGCTCAAAACAACATTAAACATTTATTATCTCTCACAGTTCCTGTGGGTCAGGAATTTGCGACTGTTTGGACATGCAGTTCTGACACAGGGTCTTTCATGAGGTTGCAGTCAAGATGCTGGCCAAGGCTCCAATTATCTCAAGACTTGAATGAAGCCAGAAGATCCACTTCCAAGGTGTCTCACTCACATGGTTGGCAAGGTGGTGTTGGATGTTAGTGAGGAGCCTCCGTTCCTCCCTAAATGGGTCTTCTCAAAGAGCGGCCTGAGCGTTCTCTTATGATGGCTGGCTTCCCCCAGAGGGAAGGGATCACAAGAGAAAGGTGGAAGCCCTGGTGCCCTTTATGACCTAGCCTTGTAAGCTGCACACCATCACCTCCACCATACTTGATTGGTCACAAAGACAACCAACAATTGTGAAAGATTACCAAAGGTAAGAACAACTGGAGCAAAATCATTGGAGGCATACTATAGGCTAGCTACCCCAAAGAATGCAGGTAAAATAAAAACATGTTCAGATAAAAGAAAACTGCTTTCTAACAAACCAGCTGCAAGAAATGCTGAAGTAAGTTTTTCAGGGTAAAGGGAAATATTCGATAGAAACTCGGATCTTCAGGAAAGAATAAAGAGCACAAGAAATGGCAACTATGTGGATAGGTTCAAAATATTTTTCTTAATTTCTTTAAAATACATATAGTTTTTTAAAACAAAAATTATAATGTTGTAGGTGTGTCACATATAGCAAGTATAGCATAGTTGCGAGGTAGGGGATAGGGTAAGTGGATCTATGTGGTTTCAAGGTCTTTCATATAACATGAAGTAGTACAAAAATAATTATAAATAGGTTGTGACAAGTTAAGGATGCACACTGCAATCCCTACATCAACTATTATAAAAATAAGGAAAAGAGCTAAACAGCTACTAGATAAATTAAATGGAAATTTTAAAAGTAATCAACCAAAAAAATGGGAGAATAGGAAAAATAGAAGAACAGAAGCAGATGACACAAACAGAACACGAACAGTAAAACTATAGCTCTAAATCCAACTACATCACTAATTACATTAAAGGTTAGTAGAACTAAACACTCTCAATTAAAAGGCAAGGATTTTCAGAGCAGAAAGGATAAACTATGATACATTCATACCACAGAAAACTTCCAGCGATAAAAATCAATGAACTATAAATATACAACAATATTGATGAATTTCTAATTTTGAGCGAGAGAAGTCAGACCCAAGAGTATATATATTGTATATTTTTACTTACTTGAAGTTTAAAAGCAGGCAAAACTAACCAAGTGTTTAGAGATTCATGTACGTATAGGTAGCTAAACTATACTGAAAAGTAAGAAAAACATTACCGTAAAAGTAAGGATAGCTGTAACCATCAAGGGTGAAGGAGTGGGCATGAAGGGAACACTTCTGGGAGCTGGCAGTGTCTTCTTTCTTTATCTGAAGGTTGGTAATAATTTATTGAGCTATTCATTTTTGTCACTTTTTTCTATCTGTTTTTATTTCACAATATAAAATGTTAAAAAACAAACAAAAACACTATGAACTGATTAACTAGAATTTAACTAAAAATCATGGATTTGAAAATGTTTATGACAGAAATAGTAATAATAAAAGCATAAAAACATATATATTTAGACAGGGCACTTATGGTGATGATACACAGAATATTTCTATCCCAACAAATTAGTGCCACAAAATTCTCAAATTTAGAAACACAATAAATCATATAATGTCCCTCTATTAGTCATCTTATATGAAATTCATTTCTGAAATGGATATTAAAAGTTTACAATGACTAGGTTAATTTCTCCAAATTTGGAATTCTAAATTACTCCAAAAACTTTATAATCGTATTTTAAACATAAGTTTAAGACATTTTAAATAACATATTTGATATATTTTGAATTATCTGAATAATGGACAATTTAAACAGTCAATAACATGACTGAAAGAATGTAAGCTTTAGTGTAACTTTATTTTCTTATTTAAAAATTACTGTGAAAATAATTTCTGTCAGGCCAATTTCATAGCCTTCACTATCTTAGTCTACAAAATGCAGGGAGGCATAAAGCTTTTTTCACCCACAGATTAACTGTCCCTAGGTTCAGTAGTATAATTCTCACCTTCCATGTGGGAGACCCGGGTTCATTCTTGGTCAATGCACCTCATGCACAGCCACTGCCCAACCATCGGTGGAGGCCTGTGTGTTGCTATGGATGCTGTGTGTAGCTATGATGCTGAACAGGTTTCAGCCAAGCTCCCAGACTAAGATGGATAAGGAAGAAAGGCCTGGCTATCTACTTCTGAAAATCAGCCAATGAAAACTCTATGGGTCACAATGGGTCCAATCTATAACCTGTCATGAGGATGGCACAGGATTGGGTGGCATTTTGTTATACATGAGGTCACCATGAGTTGGGGGCCGAGTAAATGGCAGCTAACACCACCATCACCACCTCCACAGCAACAACAAAAATAAATACTTAATATTTTTAAATAGCTTTCTCCTTCTCTACCTCTAACTCCCATTTTCTCCAGGCAGAGGTCTGGGGAGCCCAATGTGTGTTCAAGTTGGCTGGAGGTAGTAAAAGGAACATCTTGAGTATTCTATGGAATGTCAAGTGGAACAGCTGAACAAATGCTTCACCCTGCACTCTTCCAAGCCCTGAACTCAAGTGTACCGTCTATCCACAAAATGAGAACAATAAAAAGGAATGTATACCGTGGGGCAATAGAAAAATGGTCATTTGAAGACATCTGCTTCTAATTTCCAGAAAATATTATTTCAATATGTGTAACTTTTAGTTTTTTATTATTATTATTTTGGTACTGGATGAGGGTAGGTTTGTGTGTTTTGGGGTCCATCTTCCCAATCCATTAAGTCTTGTGGAGTCTGATGCTGCTATAAATTGAACAAACTCATAAACTCCTGAGATTTAAAAAAAAAAAAAAAATGACTTGTGGTCACTTTTTAGAATATTCCTATAGAGTAGGATCAGAGGTCCTAGATCCTCTTTCCAAATCTAACTGCTTCATCATCATGGGCAACCTTAATTTCTATGTTTGCAAAGACCAGAAACAAACATTTTTTAAGAGTGATGTGAGATCCTAAGAAATGTTAAAAGACTACTTATGCATTACAACCAAGTGAGTATATCCTGAGTTGTAGCATAATAGAGAAATACAGACATATTTTTATATACACATTACTAGAAAAACTATCAATTATCAAGAGAATTTAATTGCACTGAATGTTTTTCTTACCACCTCTGAGGTTCTCATATCCCTAACTACTAATATGTATTTGTAATTCTTACAGTGTTACATTTATTTCCATTTCTTTCCTTTTTAGATACATAAACACGTATCACCCATATACTATATACATCCATGCTTCACTGCTAAACAGAAGTGTTTCAAGCCAAGTGGCCTGAAATAAACATTCAAAATAGGGCATACTTTCCAATGGAGGTAAAGATTACAGCGTAACCAAAAGGAATGTGCGAGCCAGCAATAATTTAATTTAGTAGCTGAGGCCAAACCATGATAGTCCACTTTAAAAATATGGAAACCTGAGAAAGTGATACTGCTACAATTGTTAACTATGGAATGCAAGAACATTTCTTTTAAACTAAAGTCACACAAATCCATTTTGTATATTTATTTTTTAAAAGAAAAGTCTACTCAGCACATTTGGGATTTGAGAGCTTGAAAATAACTGAATCCTTTTTCCTATTACGTGCATGTTAACACCAAATGTAAATGCTATTACAGGGTTCCACTCACCGCAGGACTCTGCCTTCATGCAGATATACTTTTCTGCAAGTCTCAGAAGGAAATACTCATGGTTCAGGTTTTAATGGTTGAATGCTTCCACCTTTATGAAATATGAAAGTGCTCTTTTTCTTTTTAAACTATTAACAAAAGATAAAGAACCAGCTATGACAAAAGATTCAAGTGTCTGCTCTTGCTCTTTTGTTCTTAAAAATCTTTTAAACAATTCTTCAAACATCTATCTGTTCATAAAAGTTTGCCTAAGGCAAATTCTGTCCTGTCATGTTAAAAAAAAATCAAATGAGAGCAGGCAGGGTTATTTCTGTAATTCCATAAAGCATACTCACTTGCAGTCATCAAGAATTTACAATAAAGACATTTCTTTGATTTAGAACAAAAGGCATGAAATTTTTTTAAATATCAACTTCCATCTCTCCCCTTTCTGAAATTTTTTTGCATTTAAAGTATACAAAGAAATCATATTGGACACACCGTTCACATCCCCTTGCCTTCAGGATACAGCAAACCACTCTGTTCAGGCATCAACTCACTTTGCGCTGACAAGGCTCCATCTCAAGCTTCCACAAGACATACTGCTCACTTCCTGGCCCTGGAGATTGTCGGATGCCTGCGGGGGCCACTAGTCATCACACGTGTAACCCAGAAGTGCAGGGGCGGTAATCCCCATTAGGCTACCGTTAATCCTTCTCAAAGAAGGGAAAGAAACTCAAGGATAAATGTTCTCCTTTTCATCCCTGAGGTGGACGATTGAAGGACATAAGTCTCTGGGGCTCATCAGAAGCAGCAGTTGCCCTCATTGGTACCTAACTTCATAATGCTTCACTGTATTGACTTTGAGAGGCCCTTGGTAGGGCAAATGGTTAATGCGCTGAAAGGTTAGAGGTTAGAGTCCACCCAGAGGCACCTCAGAAGAAATGTCTGGCAATCTACTTCCAAAAACGCAGCTACTGAAATCCCTATGGAGTATAGTTCTAGTCTGACATATATGGGGTTGCTATGAGTCAAAGTCAACTCCATGGCAACTAGTGCTGGTACTGGGAATGGCTTTACCTTCCTCTTTATTTGACTTCCTCTCGTAGAGATCACTTCCTAAATAAACTAGCTATGCACAAACCCTTGACTTGTGGGTGAAGGTGGGCAACTTCAGGCTAAGACATATTAACTAAGTAGTACCTTATTCTATGGGTTCTCCTTCTGTTTTCTACCTGATCAGTATATGTACATTTCCTCTCTCCCACTAGATTGTACTTTTCTTAAAGGTGAAGGCCTCATTCATTTGTGTAGTCCCATAATATACACTCAGGTTTTTTTTTTATCATATGCAATAATTTCCCACTGGGTTTTTTAGATGGACTCACTATACCCAATTGACTTATGATGAGAGACAATTTTCGTAAGTCTGTAAGTAAAGCGTACAGAACTCCTTTCAAATTCACATCCATTCTTATACTGTTTTATTGTTCAAGCCTAGTTGTTTTTACTGGTCAGATCTACTTTCTATTGATAACACATCTCATACAATGACAGACACATAGACCAATGGAGCAGAATTGAAAACCCAGAAGTAAATCCATCTACCTACGGACAGCTGATCTTTGACAAAGGGCTAAAGTCCATTAAGTGAGGAAGAAACAGTCTCATTAACAAATGATGCCGGCAAAACTGGATATGTATTTGTAGAAAAATGAGACAAGATCCATATTTCACACAATACACAAAAACTAACTCAAAATGGACCAAAGACCTAAATGTAAAGCCAAAAACAATGAAGTTCATGGAAGAAAACATGGGGACAAAGCTAGGAACCCTAATTTATGGCATAAATAGACTATCAAGCATAACTAAAAATGCACAAACAGCAAACGATAAACCAGATAACTAGGACCTCCTAAAAATTAAATACCTATGCTTATCAAAACACTTCAAAAAAGTAAAACCAGAACCTACAAACTTGGAAAAAAAATTTGGCAAAGATGTATCTGACAAGAGTCTAATCTCTAAAATCTACAGAAAATTTCAACATGTCAACATCAAAAAGACAAACAATCCAATTTAAAAATGTGCAAAGGACATAAACAGACACTTCACCAAAGAGGGCATTCAGGCTGCTAACAAACATATAAAGAGATGCTCGTGATCACTAGCCATTAGGCATGCAAATCAAAACTACAATGAGATACCATCTCACCCTGGCAACAATGGCACTGATCCAAAGAACAGAAAACAACAAATGCTGGTGAGACTATGGGGAGACTGGAACTCTTATACACTGCTGGTGGCAATGTAAGATGGTACGACCACTATGGAAAATGATATGGTGCTTCCTCAAAGAGCTAGAAATAGAAATACCATATGACCCAGCAATGTCACTCCTAGGTATATATCCTAGAGAAATAAGAGCGATCACACGAATAGACATATGCACACCCATGTTCACCGCAACATTATTTACAATAGCAAAAAAACCTATTCAAAAAACCTAACTGCCCATCCACAGATAAATGGATGAACAAACTGTGGTACATACACACAATGGCATTCTACACAACAATAAAGAAAAATGATGAATCCGTGAAACATCTCACAATATGGATGAATCTGGAGGACATGCTGAGTGAAACAGCCAATTACAAAAGGACAAACATGGTATGAGACCACTATTATAAAAAGCCAAGAAAAGGTTTACACACAGAAAGAAACATTCTTTGAAGGTTGCCAAGGATGGGAGTGGGAGGCAGGGAGAATCACTAATTAGATAGTAGATACAAGTTAACATTGGTGAAAGTAAAGACAATACACAATATGGGAGAAGTGAGCACAATGGGACCAAGACAAAGGAAGACACTGAGAGGTACACAGGAATAAAGGGCAACCACGGTAAATACTGTAATATATACAATCCTGCAACAATAGTTTACTAGAGGATACATAATCAGATGTGTATGTTAAATAGGTATGGGAAGTCATATGGGAATATTCCCACGTGGTTATATAGGTATAGTTCTGGATATTTCTACATACATATTTGTAAGTGCAGTCTGTATATTCATATATATAATAGAGCACATAGAGGGCACAACTATGAAAACTTCTTAGACATAACCAAACACCTCAAGGGACTGAGCTCTTGAACTTGAAGGCTAAGGACCATAGTCTCAGAGGTCATTTAGGTCAATTGGCATAATAACACAGTTCATAAAGATAATATTCTGCATCCTAGTATGGTGAGCAGTGTCCAGGGTCTCAAAAGTTTACGAGCTGCCATCTATGATGCAACTACTGGTCTCTTCCCATCTGGAGCAAAGGAGAATGAAGAAAACTGGAGACTCAAGGAAGCAATTAGCCCAAGGGACTAACGGCCCACATGAGCCATAGTGACCTCTGAGACCAGAAGGACTAGATAGTGCCCAGCCACCACTACTGACCACTCTGGCCTGGATCACAATAAAAGGTCCGGTTAGAATGGGTGAAAAATGTAGAACAAAACTCAAATTCATACATTAAAAAAAAATAAAAAGACAATCTACAGAATGGGAGAAAATATTTCAAAACCATATATCTGATAAGAATTTAGTGTCCAGAACATATAAAAAAAAAACAGACTTAGTGGTCCGATAGAGACTGGAGGAACCCCTGAGACTACTGCCCTAAGACAACCTCCTGACTGGAAACTGAACACACTCCCAGAGGGCACCTCTCAGCCAAAAAACAGTCTGGCATATAAAATAAACAATAATGCCTGTGAGGAATGTGCTCCTTAGAATAAACAACTTTATGCGACCAAAAGGGTAGCATTTGCAAAAATGAGAAGGCAGGGAGGGGCACGGAAACTGGACAAATGGAAATGGGGGACCAGAGGAGGAAATAGAGAGTGCTGACATACTGTGGGGATTGCAATCAATGTTACACAATTTGTGTATAAAATATTGATGGGAAAACTAACTTGCTATGTAAACTTTCATCTAAAGCACAATAAAATGCTCAAAAATAAAAAATAACATCTCAGATGTCCATTCACTGACAGTAAAAAATATATATATATTTGTTGTTGTTGAGAATACACACAGCAAAACATACACCAATTCAACCGTTTCTACACGTACAATTCAGTGACACTGATTATATTCTTTGAGGTATGCAACCATCCTCATCCTCATCCCTCTTTTCTGAGTTGTTCCTCCCCCATTAACATAAACTCACTGCCCCCAAGGTTCCTATCTAATCTTTTGATTAAACCAAAAAACCAAACCCGTTGCCATCGAGTTGATTCCGACTCATAGCAGCCTTAGAGGACAGAGTAGAACTACCCCATAGAGTTCCCAAGAAGTGCCTGGTGGATTTGAACTGCCAACCTTTTGGTTAGCAGTCGTAGCTCTTGACCACTACACCACCAGTAGCTGTGATCAATTTGAGTCCATATAGGTAATTCTTAAAACAGTGTAATGCTCAAGGCAGACATTTTTTACTAGTTAAGCTAAACTATTGTTTGGTTTTAAGAAGACTTCAGGGGATATTTTCGGTTTAAGGTTTAAAGATTATCTCATGGCAATAGTTTCAGGGGTTCATCCAGACCCCTGGCTCCAGGAAGTCTGGAGTCCATGAGAATTTAAACTTCTGTTCTACATCTTCCCCCTTTTGATCAGGATTCTTCTACAGAATCTTTGCTCAAAATGTTCAGTAATGGTAACCAAGAACTATCCAGTTCTTCTGGTCTCGTGGCAAAGGAGGCAGTTAGTTGTTCATGGAGGTGATTAGCCACACATTCCATTTCTTCTTCCTATTCCTGATTCCCCAGGGGCAGGAAGGAAGGGAAAAGGGGAGATTACTGCTTATGGAGTACCGAGTTTCAGTTTACAGTGATAGAAAAACTTCACTGATTAAGGGCAGGGTTGCAGAGATGATTATTGTTAAGTGCTATCAATAAGTTGTATATCTGTAAAAAAGTTCAACTGGCAAAAGTTGTGAGACAGATATATTTACAACAACCAAAAAACAAAAGAACAAGAGTAGCTACTGAGGCTGTTTATATACTATCAAACACTTCATGGGATTTGGTTCCTTGGTTTGGAGGTTTAGGGTCATGTTTTCATGGGATATCCCAGTTACCTGGCCTAATAACATATTAGTGCTTGTGTTCTACCGCTCAGTTTGTTGTGTAGCGCCTGGGGTCCTAAAAGCTTGCAAGCAGCCATCTAAGGCACAACAATTGGTCTCTATTTGCCTCAAGCAACAGAGGAAGAAGGATAGTAAATATATTTTTAATGCAATCTTTCAGTTTAGGTGACAATATAAGCTTTAGTAATGCTTTACTAAATTACAGATCTCTGAAAATTTCAAACTCTGGAGATCTATGGTAATCTTGGGTTTACTCTCGCCAAATACTTTAATAAAAAAAAAATTTCACTTGATTAAACATTTCTTTACACAATTCTTCCTGCAACCATCGCGCTAAACATATTTCAATTAAATCAATATAATCAAGCAATTAATAAGAGCATAAAATCTTGTCAGAATGTTGACTTTGCTTTAAATGATACTTTTTTAACCAAAAGCTCAGAATGAAAATTGTCTCTCATTACAAGTCAATTAAGATTAAAGGACAAACTAAGGCCATAGACAATACAAGTTCTAGTGGTCTTTTATGCAAGACAGAGAAACAGTGTGTTAGTTCTCAATAATCAACAGCAAGTAATTCTTAGAACAATTCTGAAAATACTTGACATTTGCACACACAGATGTCTTTCTTTTTAATTGAGATTTTTACTCTAATGAACATTATTCACTGCTACGCTTCTCTAGTGGTTTAGATACTAGATATAAATCTTGGCCCATAAAGCTTAATAACTGGACACTTTGGCAGAGGAAAAGGAAAATGTGACAAAAAGATGCTACTCAGGGAAGCACATAATCTTTGTTCATCTAACACAATGTGTCAACACCAACAACTCCTGGCTATTGTTTATGCTGTAATCCTACTCAATTTCTGCAGAAAACCTTAAATTAGCTCATCTTTAGCCCACAGAACTCAGGACACTTCAAACCTGACTGCCAAGATGTTAGAAAGCAGAGCAAGCGATTAGCTCTGTTTTGAGTACTCACTCCCCTAAAGCTGAGACATTCCCACTGACTTCATTCCATCATCTTCCCCATTCGCTGTGAATGCTCAGGCATGCAGTGGTACATCAAGATATATTCTGATCAAAATTACTCATGTACCTGTAGCTGAAGTCAGCCTCCGACAGCACACACAAAATATTATTGGGCTTGTATTGTATACCAAACAACAGACTCAGAATCTTGGAGCTGGAAGGGATTTTTAGGGACACTGCAGCTAGCAACAACAATAAACCAAAACCCTGAGAGGTTAAATGATTTGTCCAAGGTGACAGTGTCAATGGCAAGGCTGAGTCATGAATTCAAGTCACCTGACTGCTCGTCACATGCTCTCCTGAGAAAAGTGATGTATTTTCCTGTAACTCAAAATAAACCAAAAATTATCTTAGTGCAAGGAGCAAAGTAACATAAAAGAATAATCTTATTTTTATTTTTCAAAATTGATTATCTCTTATTTAATTAAAAATATCATATTTAAACACACATCTAGAGATGTATTATTGTAAGAACAAGAAAATCCAGTGTCTGCAACTAAACAAATTGAAAAGTTATGTTAACCTTGACCTGGTGGTGCAGTGGTTAAAGCACTTGGTTGCCAACCAAAAGGTCAGCAGTTGCGGTTCAAACCCACCAGCCACTGCTCGGGAGAAAGGTGTGGCAATCTGTTTCCATAAAGATTTACAGCCTTGGAAACCCTATGAGGAACTTCTAATCTGTCCTGTAAGGTCTCTATGAGTCCAAATCAACTGGACAGCAACATGTTTGTTTTTGGTTTTGGTTTTGACAAATTTCAATTTATAAAATTAATCCAGATCAGATACAGATACAAACTATTCAATATCACCCTCACTCAACATGAAATTAAATTTTGCATATCCTCATTCAAAACTCCATACTAATGTTAATAGCTACTAATGCTAAATGTTACTAATAGTGCAACATTCTAAATACTCCCTAGACTGAGGGTGAGGGTGAAGAAAGACCATCCAGCATGCAGAGAATTACTCAATAAGTATTGCAAAATTGTTTGTTGTTTGTTAAAGTCAAGCACATGCCCTAGCTTTAAAGTTCCACTCCATGAGATCAGTGCCAGAATTTTTCATCTAAAGCCATCGTGGATAATTTATTCAATAAATGCAGCCCAGCTACTTTCACAGCACCAACTAGATGCTGGAGAAGAATAGGAGATGAATTTGAAACATACAGATACCATTTACAGGGCACCAGCTGGGAGCCAGACATGCTTCACAAACATTACCAAGTAATCTTCACAATAACCCTACCACTACCACCACATGCCATCTAGTAGATTCCGTCTTGTGGAGAACTCATCTGTTTCAGAGTAGAACTGTGCTCCATAGGGTTTTCAATGGCTGATTTTTCAGAAGTAGATCTCCAGGCCTTTCTTCTGAGAAACCGCCAACCTTTAAGTTAGCAGCTTAACCGTTTGCACCACCCAGGGATACCTAGGAGAGAGATATTATTATCCCCATTTTACAGAGGAGAAAAACCTCATCAAAGTTAGTAGAAAGCAGAGCTTTGGAATCTCTGCATTCTCACCAAAAATTCTAGCCTGGGTCTGCCAGGCTCCCACCTCAATGTCTATCACAGTCTTCTGCATTTCTGCAGGGAGCTTGAGGAGCACTGTAAACCATTCTGGAAGGCAGTTTATCATCTTACACTCAGATTTGATATGTCTCCACACTGCAGGGGAATCTACACTCTACAACAACCCTAAGAAGAAAACTAGTGTTTAGATCTACTTAGAACTACAGAAGCAAGGCTCCAAGTTTAAAGAGTTTACAGCCTTTGGGTCTGTAAGATGAGGGGAGGGTGTCTTAATGTATCTCACAGGGTTGCTGTTGAGAGGCTGAGATGATTCAACAGCATAAAGCACCAAGAATGGCACCTCATACATAGTAAATGCTCAATAAAAGTCAGCTACTGTTTTCAAAATCACCAACATTCTTCAGGAATAGACATTTCTAAAAATTTCATCCTCAGGATATAGTTTCAAAGGAGAAAAACACCACACAGCCAATCATGTTCATTATGAAGGGATCTATAACTGTAAAAAAAAAATTTTATCCAAATGTACCATTATTCAACAATTAAATTACAAATTCTTAAACTGCTTAGAAATATGAAAAATGTTTAATAGATTAAAATACTGTGATGGTTAAGGTTGTGTGTCAACTTAGCTGGGCCATGATTCTCAGTGGTTTGATAGTCATATGATGCTGTGATCACTTCCATGACGAGATTTGATATTATGTGATCATCTCCATGATGGAATCTGCTGTGAGTGGCCAAATCAGTTGAAAAGGAGTTTCCTTGGGCATATGGCCTGCACTGAATATAAGTGGATATTCTGGCAAGGCTTGTGGGCTTTTGCTCATTCTGGATCCTGTAGCTGGCTCCTGTTCATCTGACCTCCAGTTCTTGGGACTTGAGCTAGCAGCTTACCTGCAGTCTTGCCTGCTGATCTTGTGATTCATTGATCTTTGCAGCCTGTGAGCAAGAGCCCTGCTCTCTGCCCTGCCAATCTTGGGTTTGCCAGCCCCTGCAGCTACGTGAAAAAGGAAAAGCCTCTATCCTGACCCACAGACTTGGGACATTCCAGCCTCTATAACTGCGTGAGCCATCTCCTTGATATAAATCTCTACATATATATATATTTTTTTTACACACTTTACTGTTTTGCTTCTCGAGAGAACCCAGCCTAAGATAAATACTGAATACAAAACAGTAGTTAATACTACAGCAGCAACTATATAAAACTTTAAGCAAATAGTCAAAGACTATATTGCAAGGAAGGAGCCCTTGTGGCACAGTGGTCAAGTGTCTGGATGCTAACCAAAAGGTCAGCAGTTCAAACCACCAGCCGCTCCACAGGAGAAAGATGTGGCAGTCTGCTTCTGTGAAGATTACAGTCTTGGAAACCCTATGGGGTAGTTCTATTCTGTCCTGTAAGGTTGCTATGAGTTGGAATCAATTCGACAGCTATGGGTATATTGCAAGGCAGAAAAACGAAAATAGCTGTCAGGATAGTAAGATTACTGATCATTCATTTTCTTTTTTAAAGTTCCCTTAATATTGCTTTTATACACTTTCTACAATAAAAAGGAAAATATATGTGTCCTTTTAAATTATTTGATAATATAGTAAATGGGGTCTATTCTACTAAATAGGAATCTGTTGGAAAATGAAATGTATTCTGACTCCACTGTGCAATAGTAAAGACAACACAGCCCCTCCACAAGAATATGTGGGTTTGTGCTCTTTCCCCAAAGTCCCTCACAACAAGCCACTGAAAACAACATGCCAGTCATAAATTAGGCTCCTAGACTAAAATGCTTCAAGATGGCTTAATAATGTAGCAAAAGTATTAACTTCAAGGGTAAAGGGATCAAAGAAAGAAAAGAATTTGAATCTCTTTTACTTTAATTATTTGACCATGATCTAACCACCTAGCAATGTTTCTCAAAGTGTGGTCCTAGGACCACCTACGTTAGATTCACACAAGATTCTTTTCCAAATGCAGATTCCTATCACCACAACTCTCCAAACCCCAAACCTACAGAATCAACATCTCTGGGAGAAGCCAAGCGTTTGCCTTTTGAAACAAACTCGCCAGGTGGTTTTTATGCCGCACAAATTTTAAGAAACACTGCTCCACAAATACACTAATCAGGTATGATAAACAGCATTTAATATGTTCGGTGAGACAGGCAAAACTAACTGTGGATCGGTAAATCAACTACTTCCTAATGACTCATAATCATCAGCTCAAACAAGCCAGGTTGTAGGGATCACAGACACAAGGGGCAGACATCCTGTAAATTCATGGTGTCTTCTGCCTTACCTGTGACCCTTTCCAGAGAGTAATTTTGCAATATTTACCAAGAGCCTTAAAATATTTATACCCTTTGCCCCAAATGTTTCACTAGTAAGAATTTCTGCGATGAGAATAATCAAGGATACAGAAAAGGTTTTAGGCAAAAATGTTGGGGAGCAGTACTATTAATATTCATATTTGCCATTTCTTTAGAACCTGCTCTACATCTGGCACTACTGGGTGCTTTACATACAGTATTTCTCTCTTGCAACCAAGAAGATCAATGCTTTTATCCACATTTTAGAGACAGGGAAACTGAGGCCCAAAGAAGTTATTAACTTGCCCAAGCCACACAGTTAATAAAAGACAGAGCCAGGTTCTGAATCCAGGGCAGTTTGAACACAAAGAGTAAACTTTTCCCACTGCCTGGTCACCTAAAAATGCATTAAATATTGGAATATTTAAACAAAGCAAGATGTATTGGGTGAATAGTATATAACCGTTTATAAGTGAAGAAGATGGGAGATGTGATCAGAGTTTTGAATAAAGTCACCTGAGAGCAGGAGCCATATATATCTTGTTTTTGTATGTATCCCCAAAGGCCAACACTGCAGCTGGCATATGACAGGAACTCAATAAATGTGTGTTGCAAAAAAGCTGGAAAAAATTACAATAACGTTATCAGTGGTTAGTGCTGAATTTTGGACTTACAGATGACTTTTTTTCTTCTTTTTCACACCTGTACTTTCAAGTATTCTATAATAAATTTCTATTACTTTTTCAATCAGAAAAAAAGCTGCAATGGCTAATTTTCAAATCCTATGTTTAACCGTGTGGATATTATCCTATCACTGACAGTGTTGTGCTTCAGGCTAGATCTTGAAATGTTCTTTTTGACGATGAATGCAACCGCATTCCTCTTCAAGTTATCACTCCTAGCATAGTAGACCATATGACTGTCCGATCCAAAATGGGCAATACCAGTCCATTTTAGCTCACTAATGCCTAGGATATCAATGTTTATGCGTTCCATTTCACTTCTATTTCCAATTTTCCTAGATTCATACTTTGTACATTCCACATTCCAATTACTAATGGATGTTTGCAGCGGTTTCTTCTCATTTGGAGTCATGCCACATCAGCAAATGAAGATCCCCAAAGCTTGACTCCATCCACGTCATTAAAGTCGACTCTACTTTGAGGAGGCAGCTCTTCCCCAGTCGTCTTTTGAGTGCCTTCCAACCTGGGGGGGCTCATCTTCCGGCACTATATCAGACAATAGTCTGCTGCTATTCATAAGGTTTTCACTGCCTAATTCTTTTCAGAAATAGACTGCTGGGTCCTTCTTCTTAGTCTGTCTAAGTCTGGAAGCTCAGCTGAAACCTGTTCGCCATGGGTGATCTTACTGGTATCTGAACACTGGTGGCACACCTTCCAGCATCATGGCAACACACAAGCCCCCACAGTACAACAAACTGACAGACAGGTGGGGGGAAAGCAGAGAATACTAGAAAGATGCTTACCTGTACTTCATTGACCATGCAAAAGCATTTGACTGTGTGGATTGTAACAAACTATGATAACACTGCGAACAATGGAATTCCAGAATACTTAATTGTGCTCATGAGGAACTTGTACGTAGATCAAGAGGCAGTTGTTCGAACAGAACAAGGGGATACTGCATGGTTTAAAGTCAGGAAAGGTGTGCATCAGGGTTGTATCCTTTCACCATGCCTATTCAACCTGTGTGCTGAGCAAATAATCCAAGAAACCAGACTATATGAAGAAGAACAGGGCATCAGGATTGGAGGAAGACTCACTAACAACCTGCATTATGCAGATGAGACAACCTTGCTTGCTGAAAGTGAAGACGCACTTACCGATGAAGGTCAAAGACCACAGCCTTCAGTATGGATTACACCTCAATATAAAGAAAACAAAAATCCTCACAACTGGACAAATAAGCAACATTATGATAAATGAAGAAAAAATTGAAGTAGTCAAGGATTTCATTTTACTTGGATCCACAATCAACACCCATGGAAGCAGCAGTCAAGAAACGATGCATTGCATTGGGCAAATCTACTGCAAAAGACCTCTTTTAAGAGATGAAAAGCAAAGATGTTACCTTGAAGACTAAGGTGCGCCTGACCCAAGCCACGGTATTTTCAATCACATCACATGCATGCAAAAGCCAGACAACGAATAAGGAAGACCGAAAAATAATTGACACCTTTGAACTGTGGTGTTGGCGAAGAATATTGAATATACTATGGACTGCCTGAAGAATAAACAAATCTGTCTTGGAAGAAGTACAACCAGAATGCTCCTTAGAAGCAAGGATAGCAAGACTACGTCTTACATACTTTGGACATATTGTCAGGAGGGATCGTCCCTGGAGAAGGACATCAGGCTTGGTAAAGTACAGGGTCAGCGAAAAAGAGGAAGACCCTCAACATGATGGACTGACACAGTGGCTGCAACAATGGGCTCAAGCATAACAACGATTGTGAGCATGGCCCAGGACTGGGCGGTGTTTCGTTCTGTGGTACATAGGGTCGCTATGAGTTGGAACCCACTCGACGACACCTAACAACATTTTTAACCACTTTCCTATATAAGAGGTGTGGTTAAGCTCTAAATCAATTCTACATGTAGACTAATGACTGTATGATTTATCTTATTCACTATAACAAATTACTTTACAGCTAGAAAGCAAGCATTATCTTTTTATATGCCAGCATCATAAATGGGAACAGGATTTAATAGTTATTACAAATATAAATGATTTCCCTACCTACAGCTACTAATTGCTTATAAAACAAAAATTGCTGTCAAGTCAGTTCCGACTCACGGCAACCTCATGTGTTCCAGAGTAAAACTATACTCCATGGGGTTTTCAACGGCCATTTCAACTGGTTTTTCACAGGGTTTTCAACTGGTACATTTCTTTCAGATGTAGACTGCCAGGCCTTTCTTCTGAGGTGCCTCTGGGTGAATTCGAACCGCCACCCTTTGTTATTAGCCAAACACTTAACCATTTGTACCACTCAGGGACTATTAGTGGCTTAGTAAGTAGGAAAAGGATTTATAAATGTATAATAGTCACAGAATGTTTCTACTGATAGTTTCATGCATTTTGGATACTTTCCTAAACACCATTACCACAAAGATTAAAAGTCAAATGTGGTGGCTTTTGCAGCATAACAGCAAGGGTTTACTGCTAAGATCATCACCACACACTGCAAAAGCCATTATAAATTAGCGTTAAAAAGTGTCTCATCGCAGGAAGTTTGTTTTATATAAAGAAATACGTATGTTCACTATTACACAATGCATTTTTTAAAATTGAGAACTAGATTTTAAAATAAACTGAATGTACTAAAGATAAAGCAACTGGTACATTTTATTAGCTCATCATTCTGGATAATTTCAAACAGCAAAACATGGCACAAACCTAAGCACAATTCTATTATCAGAGTACTTCCAAAATGACTTCATCTTCTGAATAAACTCTGGGTTTGTTGGCCAGATTATAATGAAGTGACCGATCTACTCAAAGCCAGAAGGGCAGCAGCATGATATTATGGATTGTGTTGGAATCCTAACACCTGTACCTGTAGATGTAATCCTATTGGAAATAGAGTTTTCAATGTTACGTTCATCAGATCATACCTGAGTAGTGTGGGTTCTAAATCTGATCACTTCTGAGTTACAAAAAGAGCAGAATGGACACAGAGACACACACACGGGAAAGAGGAAGACAGACAATGGAGACAGATGCATCTACAAAGATTGCTGGTAGGTACCAGAAGCTGAAATAGACAAGGAAGGACCTCCCCCTAGAGTTACGCCTGGAATTCAGACTTCTAGCCTCCTAAACTGTGAGAAAATAAATTTATGTTCTTTAAAGCCAGCCATCTGCTGTGTTTGTGTTATGCAGCACTAAGTAACTAAGACACATGAACTACACTGAACATGGCAATTGTAAAAGAAATTTGAGATGGGTCAGGGGGAGAGGAGCGAGGAGAAAAAGGGTATCTTAGAGTAATAAAAGGTAAAATGGGTATCTGTGTTGTCATGTGATTTTCAATGAAAAAATACAATATCGAGAAAACAGTAGACAGAAAGATAATTACAGTACTTAGTGGTCCCAGGCCATTTGTAAAAGGAGCGACAAGATGAGAACAGCTCTAGGTGTACAAAGGTGTTAGTTACCTCTTCGGGATTTGGGTTTATTGCTGTATTACACCAAGAAAGAAATTCCACCTATGTATAACACTACCAAATAATGTAACTTGTTAAGGATTTTCAGTACAGGCCAAAGTCTCGGATGTAAGGAAGCTTTTACTTCAGTCACAACTTAGAATTTTGGGCCACAGTGTCCCTCTGCTTTGCCCATTGTGGAGAAATCATGAGTTGCAACACCCAGCATCCATTCCCATCCCTTCTTCCTTGCCATCCCCTAATAGAAAGGCTGGGAAAGAAGATACATTCCCAGAGTCTCTTGTAATGACTGGACAAAGAAATATAGATTGAAGTCTCAGGAGAGGACTGTATTGTCAGATAAAAAGGCAAAATCCTGATAGAAATTACTTTTGTCCCCCCCCCCCTTTTTATAATTGTACTTTAGATGAAGGTTTACAGAACAAATAGTTCTCATTAAACAGTTAGTACTCATATTGTTTTATGGCAATGGTTAACAACCCCACAACATGTCAACACTGTCCCTTCTCAACCCTGGGCTCCCTATCACCAGCTTACCTGTCCCCTCCTGCCTTCTAGTCCTTGTCCCTGGACTGTTGTGCCCCATTAGTCTCATTTTGTTTTATGGGGCTGTCTAATCTTTGGCTGAATGTTGAACCTCAGGAGTGACTTCATTACTGAGCTAAAAGGTTGTCCGGGGGCCATACTCTCAGGATTTCTCCAGTCTCTGTCAGGCCAGAAAGTCTGGTCTTATTTTGTGAATTAGAATTTTGTTCTACATTTTTCTCCAGCTCTGTCCAGGACCCTCTGTTTGTGATCTCGGTCAGAGCAGTGAGTGGTGGTAGCCAGCACCATCTAGTTGTACTGGACTCAGGCTAGTGGAGGCCATGGTAGTTGTGGTCCATTAGTCCTTTGGACTAATCTTTCCCTTGTATCTTGTTTTCTTCATTCTCCCTTGCTGCCAAAGGGGTGAGACCAGTGGAAGTATCTTAGATGGCTGCTCACAGGCTTTTAAGACCCCAGATGCTACTCACCAAGGTTGTTCTTCCCCCTTCTGCCTGCATAGACAAAGATGCACCACAAAGCAAAGCAACAGCTATACTGCAACTACGAGGCCAAAAGCCACAGGCTGAGGATGGAGAAGATGAAGAGGCAAAAAGAAGACACTTGGCTCCTAGAAGCCCTTGAGCAGCTAGGACACTTAGCCCCAGACTTCTTGTTAGGTGAAAAAGATAAACCCTGGCTTGTGAAAGTCACTGCGTGTTGGGTTTTCTGTTCATGCAGGCAAATACATTCCTGCCTGCTAAAGTCATCAATATGACATCTCTCTCTAGCTATGTTTTAACTTTCTTGTAACTTATCAATGATCAACTTAGCCAAAACTCCACAAGTCTTTATAGAGATGGGATTTACTGAGGGTGCTTACTCTATGCTGTGAGCTCAGGGCTTACCACTCACCTCATTTCATCCTCACAATGATTCCACTGGAGGTGACGTTGGGACCCCAATTCAGGCTAGTCTGATGGCAAAGCCTGAGCCTCTTTATTGCTAAGCTATACAACCTTCTGATGTATTTTTTTCAATTTAGAATATAAAGCAATTTTAATCACTGATTTTGCTCTATGACATAACTACAAACGTCCTAACAAACTTTCTGATTTGAGGAGGACTTTCAATAAAAATTAAATCCCAACCACTCAAAAGAGAGTCCACACTGCAGTTTAATAACAAATAAACAACAACAAAGCAAGCACTTGCTTTCTAGTGTTTTGAAATCTCTAACCACCGTGTGGGACAGTGCTGCTGCTGCTGAACTAACGTATACTAAACCCCACGTGCCTGGCACTGGGCTAGGTAAGCACATTATATGGATTGTCTCATTCAGTGCTCACAACAACCCCTTAAAGTGGGACTATTATTATCCCCATTTTACAGGTGAGCAAACAGAACAGCGAGTGCAGGCACAGAGTATTCTTTGAAAAACTTCTTTCTAGACACCAACGAATGGCTTCAGTTCAGGACAACTAGAAGGGCGATTAATTTATTTTGCTGCCAGTGTTAAGCAAAAATAGCAGGCATGATTGGTTCAGGACTGTTCAAGGCAAAGACAATTACCGCTAAAAAAGGGTGAAAAGCACTTTCAACCTGAGCAAAATCTAGAATTCCACACTATTATCTAAGAGATCTCTAGTCAGGGTGTACTCACCCACCTTTACAAGAGGCAAGACCTTCAATATACTGAAAGCTACTAGGAATACCAGTAATAATATTCAGACTGCTGTGAATGTTCCGTAAACATAAGATCAGTTATTTTCCAATATCCTTATTTTCATTTTCTCAATATAAGAAGGTATACTTTAAATATTACATTATACATTACAGTTTACAATAAATATGTTATTAATTTGTTCAGCACTTTCTACATGGCCAGCAATGTGGTGTTCTATATGCATTTTTTTCTCTTAATATCAGGTTGTAGGCACTACTATTAACACCCCCTTTT
The DNA here is from genome assembly GCF_000243295.1 of Trichechus manatus latirostris. Lineage (NCBI taxonomy): Eukaryota > Metazoa > Chordata > Mammalia > Sirenia > Trichechidae > Trichechus > Trichechus manatus. Next base: position 6,293,534 of record NW_004443943.1, read on the forward strand.
AGAGATGGGGCTTCAAGCAATGAATTTTTCCAGGTTCTAATAAAGGTAACACCAAACCCACACCTGGAGATCACCTTTCAGCCAAACAATAGACAGGCTTATAAACCGAGCAAAAACACCTGTGAGGAACATGCTCCTCAGAACAATCAACCATAAGAGACCAAAAGGGCAGCATATGCCCAGAAACAAAGTTCAGAACGCAGGAAGGGGCAGGAAAGATGGGCAAATAGAAATGGGGAACCCAGGGAGGAAGCGGGTAGACATTGAGGGGATTGCAACTAATGTCATGAAGCAAAATGTGTATAAATTGTTAAATGGGAAACGAAAAAAAATGTGCTCTATAATCTTTCACCCAAGCCACAATAAAATGTTCAAAAATAAATAAACAAAAGGTAACACCGAGACTCTAACCCAGATCTGACCCAGAGCCCTGTGCTCTTAATCACTAAGCTGCATTAAAGTTATCTGATGTATTCTTACTATTAGCCTTGATCAAGTGTTAGCTAGATAACTTTTATTTTCACCTCGTCTCTTATTTAGTTTCACTTCCGGTACTTTAGTTTCATATATTTTTGCTTCATATTTCTTCCTGCTCCCAAAAAAAAATACATCTAGGAAATTGTTACCTATTCACCAAATCAGGAGACAATCCTCAATTAAGTTTGTTGATATTAAAGAGATAACATTATTGCTCCTCTTGCTTTTAATCAGTGATGCATGATAACCTCTGTTTTAGTGACTAGTTCTGTTACTCAAGCAAGCAGGAGTAAATGATCCCAGTTATGCCTATCATTGTAAAATTGCAACATGGTTTTTAAGGCGTTTAGCAGCAATATCATAAAAGCCCACAAGATGTCAACCTCAGTTCATGAAAATAGGTCATTCCCCACCCCAACCCCAACCCCCCAGTAACCCTCCCTATTTACTTGTCTGCTAAAAGTTTAGGAATTCAGAACTCTAAAAATGCATACGCTTCCAAATTTTATGTGGGAACTTTTAATTTCATGGCACACATAGATGTTTTTCCATTTAAAAGAAAACTTAGTATGCATATGCAAATCCCATGTTTGTCTCCTCAGTACTCTCGCAAACACCAAGACAGTATCTCTGACTCATTCGGCCCACTTACTTTCTTATGTCTCCTAGCTTTTCCCCTATACCCCTTTCCTCTCTCTTTACACGCCATAACTCACATTTAATCGATTTAAATGAATCAACAACATAATCTCACATGAATCATGTAACCTAAATTTTAAAGATCAGTATTAAATTCAGAAATTTAAAACAATGTTTCTTTTATCATTATATAATGCTGTCCATGCTTCCATTCCAAGGCTGGCTATACCCTTCTAAAATCTAAAGTTCAAAATAAATTCCCATTTATATAAACTGGAAACTTCCATTGCTGGTGGGATTGTAAAATGATTCAGCCAGTATGGGAAACAGTTTGATGGATACTCAAAAAGTTAAATATAGAATTGCCATGTGATCCAGCAATTCTACTCCTAGGTATATACCAAAAAAGAACTGAATGCAGGAACACATACAGATCCTTGTACACCAGTGTTCGCTGCCACATTATTCACAACAGCCAAAAGGTAGAAACAACCTAATGTCCATCAACAGATAAATGAATAAACAAAAAAGGGCGTATATATATATATATATATATATATATAAAAATATAAAATAGAATGGAATATATATATATAATGGAATATATATGTATATAATGGAATATTACTCAGCCATAAAGATAAATGAAGTCTTGATGCATGCTACAAACATGGGTGAACCTTGAAAACATGCTGAAATAAGTCAGACACAAAAAGACAAATATTATACAATCTCACTTACATGAAATATCTACAGGAGGCAAATGTATAGAAACCAAAGTATCTTAGTGGTTACCAGGGGTAGAGGGAGGTGGGGGAAAGGGAAGTCACTGCTTAAGGGCCACTGAGCTTCTATTAAGGGTGATGTGAAATTTGGAAATAGATGGTGGTGATGGATGCACAATATGATGAAAATAATGTCAGTGAATTATACATGTAAAAAATGTTGAAATGGCATATGCTTTGTTAGATATATCTATTTATCACAATAAAAAATTCACATTTACAAAGGTGTCGACTGATAAAACTGATGATCTTAGTTTAAAGTCCAAGAAAAATGTCAGATAATTCTCATGGATGTTCCAAAACAGACAAATAAAACATGAAAAATTAGTCATTTTTTCTCTACATTTTCTTGAGATGATGTGATTTATGAAACGTGCAACAAAAATGATTTAGGGGGGTAGGAAGAAGATGTGGTATTGATGAAACAAAATTGATTATGATAATTGTTGAAGCTGTGCGATGGGTCTATGGGGGATTACCATTCTCTCCACTTTTCTACAAGCTGGAATTTTCCATATAAAAAAAAAAATACACACACATTTAAAAAAAAAGGGGGGGGTATTTCATTTATCTGACCACTACCCTACTGCCCATATTTTAACCTCACTGAATTTTTGGTCCATTGCATAGAAGAATTTTTCTACTAATAAAAATACAACCCATTAAAGATTAACTTGCCCCCAGGACAGTCTCTCTGGAAACAAATTCCAAGCATTATAATCACCAATTTGCACTCTGTTGACTTAGAGGCAGACAATCTTATTTACCCTGAATTAACTTGGGAACCTCCACATATTTTAAGATGATTGTAAAAGGAAAAATGGCAAATTCGAATTGAAAATAATCAGAAACTCAACTAAGCAAATACAGACTTTATTTACTTGGCACTTTTCTAATGAAAAGTTTTCCACCCAAGAATACCTAACAATATTAGAATATGTTGACTTGCCACCATTCCCTACTTTGGTTATTATCTATCTTACATCTACAATTATGAAATGTTTTAAATCTGGTATCATCCAAAATTCTTTAGTTCCCTAAATCAAGTATATACCAAGTATTAGAAACTGTGATAGGCACTGAAAAACCTTTTAAATCCATGATATGGTGTTTATTAATAATAATAATTTTAAAAGCAACTAATATTTACTAAGCTCTTATCACCTACCAAACACAGTTACAACTTTCAACTTCATAGGTATTATCTCTGTCAATTCTCCCAAAACCCTAAGAGAAAAGTACTAATATTGGCCCCATTTTACAGATGAGTAAACTGAGGCAGAGAGACCCAGAACTTTCCTAAGCTCACACACGGATTTCAACCCAGGTCTGTGTGATCTCAGTACTCACACTTACTATAACTACCTGGCATAAAGCAATGAAGTAATAACTATGTTTGACACAGGAAACTGGTCTTATCCCTTCAAACATGGTGGTCGCACATAATTTGACACTGGGAAGCACGCATTATAAAATACCCTGGTAAACTGTGCATTGGATTCTACTGTTAAAGTGTACAAAGTTTACTTTCTTAGGAGTACTTCACATGTAGGTGATTTGGAAAGTTAATAAAAGCACTACCTTTGATAAAGAATATTAGGGTTGAAAACTGAATATTACATTATATATAGATTGTTGGGGAAAAAAGTTGACTCTGTTAAGACTTTCTATAAAAGAAAATTATTGCAAAACTATTTTGAACTGCATCATGTCAAAATATCCCTACAAAGAAGACAGGCTTCATTCATTAAAAATAAATAAATAAATAAACCTACTTCTAAAGCCCAGCTTATGCACATGGGCTTCCCAGAAGCCAATACCACTGTCATTACTTATATGTACACAGGCAAAACATAAAAAGATACAGTATTATCAGGAGACCCTTCTTCCCCATTACTCGAAACTCACCCAGAAAACAAACTGGAAACGTGTTGAAAAGGATAGGTATATGCTCTACCTGTTCAAGCCAAAGAATCTCACAACAACATTTTTCTAAGATAAATTTAATATTTTGTTTATTTCAGAAAAATCTAGAAAAAATGCCACAGGACAACTCAAATAACTAAAACAAGTTATTGAAATGTAACTGGGGCTTTAATTTCTAAAAGTACCCTGTAATCTTTCTTATTTGAACAGTTTGTCACAGAGAGTTACATAATTTGAAAAAAAGAGAGCGAGACCATGAAAGAGACAGATATGCCAAGTATTAGGGATGTTTATCAATAAAAATAAGCAACAAGGGAGACAAGTTTGTAGCACGTCCAAAAACACATGCCAAACACTTCTGCTATTTGTTTCCACCAAGTTATTGTTTTGGAAAACATGTTGTTCTGTCTTAAAATAACCTGCTTAATTGTTTTAAAAAGCCACTGCATTTTCACAGAGAGCTAAATCGCTCCCATACTGCGATGCACTGACTGATAAAGTCAAAGTAAGTTATGCATAAAGCCACAAAAGAAAGTCTGGAAAGCGCCAATCCTCCCATGATATAAGGACACTTGCTATCCTCTGAATGAATCTTCACCAAACGCCCTTAGTGAGGCCAAAGCCTGGTGCTCTACTCTTATTTTAAGAATGACAGTCATTCAAACTATCTCATTTCTCTCTTTGTATGGCGGAAATGAGCCATACTGGTGGCTATAAGTAGGCTAGCAACTAACATTTTTAAGGAAGGTCAAAATGACCTTGGACACTTCAGCATTCACTTGGAGGGATTCAATCCTCACATTATAAACTAGAGTCTGTGTCCAGTTCGGTATCGTCAAAGCTGTTCTGCCTCTGGGAAAGTCCCAGAGAAACTACAGAGTTAAAAAAAAAAAAAAAAAAAAAAAAAACCTCCAAATTGTGAAAGGCAAAGTCAGACACCCATAATACAGGAAGATTTTTATGAACTGAGTGTAACTCAAGATGCGTTTTATAAGTCTGTCAGAAGATGAACACACACTGCCCTCAAGCACAGCAGCACTGCCCTAACACAGTCCCCACGCTCTGGCTGCTCACTCCAGCCCTGGCCCCTGTTACTCTGGAGGGGCGGGGGGTGGGGGGAGCTCCTGTCTTAAGCCTTGACATCTGCAAAGCGTTTCCCAGTAGCGAGACAAAACTCCTCAGCTGGAGGAAGTAGATACTGACAAGGGAAAGAGTTAAACAGACAGAAACACAGAGGCAGAGTAGAATTCGAGGCTGTCAGGGAGAAGAGAGTCACGCATACTGAGAGTTAGAGTAGGTCTGGATGGCACAGCCCAGGTGTCCCAGCTAAAGTTGGCATCTCCAAAGTCCAGAACTCAACTTGGGCGTGCCTGAACAAACTCGACTTCAGCTTTTCTGAAGCCAGTCCAGTTACACAGGGCTCCTGCTGCCTCGAGACCTGAGAGGAGTAAAGGGTGGAGAGTCCCATGGGGTCTTGATTCCCTGGATGTCCTCCGAGTCGCAGTTCGGCTCCGCGGAGGAGGGAACCCGGGAACCGAGTCTTCTGTGGGCGGGAGTAACGGCGCTGAGAGCTGGGCGGGGAAGTCCGGGAAGGAGTTCGAGCTCAGTTGGGGAGTCGGAGGACGCGGGGGATGCCTACCTTGTAACATGGCCTCAAGTTTCTTCCTGTCCACGCGGAAGCGCTCCTCACTCCACTCCGGGCTATGCAGGGGCGCCCCGGCGACCAGGTCGTCCTCGGAGCCGGGCATGGGCGAGTCGGTGCTGCGCTCGCTGTTGGAACCCGGGTCCGACTGCGCCGCCAGATAGCCAGTCTCGCCCTGGGCGGCCATGGTGGGCGCGCAGCGCTCGGGCTCTGGCTGCGGCCGCCGCTCTGCCTGCGCCGCCGCCTCCGTTCGCCGGCCGGACTCCACTGGCTCCCCG
>NW_004443943.1:6299591-6376082 GCF_000243295.1 Trichechus manatus latirostris
GGGCGGGCGGCCCCTGGCGCTCACAGACACTCGCGCACACACACCACGTACACGCTACCACTTTCCTGCACTTACGCATACAAATTCTGTCCCCCACCCATAAGCTCATAGATCTTTTGCATAGAGTCGCCAAGTTCAAGCACAGCACACTTCTGAACTCACACGAAGTGCACACACAATTCCTCATATACACACGCACACACACGCACCACGTACACACTACCACTTTCTTGTGCTTACATGTACCGGTTTCATCCTCCACATATACTATCATAGCTCTCCTTCAAACGTAGACACTAGCCAAGTTCAAGCACAGAACACAGCTCCTGAACGCACTTGAAGTGCACACACAATTCCCCTTCTGTTTGCACAAACATCCTACACCCTAAAACTCACAGCCCGGTCGGTCCCAAGTTTGAAACGAGTGAAAGGAGAGAAGAACGAGCTTGGAGGAGAAACAATGTCCATCCTCGCAAACATTGCCATGGACATTGTTTGCATGCAGTTTTATTTCTCCACTAAAGGTTCAAACCCAATAGCTCTCTTCTCTAACCCAAGAGCAAAGTGACTAGCAGCTGTGCATGAGGTGATAAGAGGCTTACGCTTTTTATTCTGAATAAATTTTTTTTTCCTTGAGTAGGGTGAGTAGAGAGTCATTTTCTATGTGATTCTCAAGGAATGGACTCCTCAGGATAACTTTTTTTTTTTTTTAAAGCAAGGGAAGAGATAGCTCCAAGAAGTAGAATGACAATTATCTGGGTACAGATGGCAACTGGACTGGGCTGTCTTGTCAGGGACTGAGGGAGCTACTCTGTTTTTAAGGTCAGCCCTGATGGCGCAGTGGTTAAGAGCTCAGCTGCTACACCAAAGGTCCGCAGTTCAAATCCACCAGCCCGGTTTTGGAAACTCTATGGGGCAGTTCTACTCTGCCCTATGGGGTCGCTATGAGTCAGAATCAATCGACCGCAATGGATTTGGGGTTTCGTGTCTTGTGAGAACCAAAACCAAAACCCATTGCTATCGAGTCGATTCCCGCTCATAGCAACCCCATACGACAGAGTAGAACTGCCCCATAGGGTTTCCAAGGAGTGGCTGGTGGATTCAAACTACCGACCTTTTGGTTACCAGCTGAGCTCTTAACCACTGTGCCACCTGTTCTCCTCTCACAAGATGATGGTCCTTAAATGGACCGCTGCTCAGCCCACCTACTGTCTCTCTCAAACTTGGCTTTAAAGCATCAGGTAAGAGGAGATTCTTGCACCGGGCATGCCTTTGGAACTCTGTCTTCCTAGTTCATAGTGATTTAGACCTTCTTTTGTTTTATGACCAAAAACACAGTTGTTGTTGTTTTTTTCTCTCTTAGGAGAGAGGAGCAGGGACAGCAGTTTGTCACTGTGCCACAGAGGGAGGCTGACTGACTTATATGTGGGGCAAGCCATAAATAACCTTGGTATCATTGGCATGAGCCCATGAATGGCATGAGCCCATGAGTAATCGGTAATATGTTTAGGGTAAATTGAAATTATTTTAGGTTCAGTAGTCAGCTAACAAGAATTGACTCTATGCTGGGAACTGTAGTGTAATTTACAGATGAGGATACCAGGATTCTGTAAAGTTAAGTGGCTTGACTAAGGTCACACAGCAGATGATGGAGGATTTAACCCAAGTCTGTTTGTCTAACACATAATCTCCACAAAACTCTGCCTTGTGGAGCAGAGAATGCCTGCATTGCCTCCTGAAGAACCAGTTTAACTTCCCTTGTTCCCCACCGTTTGTTTCTTCTCTGAATTTATCATCACGCAAGGCACTGGTTTAAGCACCAAAGGGGGTTATCAAGGAACCCCCACCCAACTGCATACCTTCAGTGAAGTTTACATCTTTCCATCTTTCTCTTCCAGTAAATATTCAATGGGAGCTCACTATGTGTCAGGCACTGTGTTAGGCCTAAGGAACAGTGAGCTAAGACAGACAACAATCCCTGTGTTCCTGACACTCACTTTCTTGTGGGAAAGATAGAATACTGACACCTTTTCCCCCACTCCAAAGTCATTTAGCTGAATATAAAATTGGACCTATAGTAAGTATTACAAATAAGATGCTTGAGATATGAGAAAACCTATAATGGAGTAGTTAGATCCAGTCAGGGAAGTCAGGGGAGGCTTCTCAGAGAAAATGACTCTGAAGCTGAGGACAGGAGTTTGAGAAGAAATTAACTGAGCAAGAGAAAGAAGGGAAGAGCCATATCTGCAAATGATCGTTTGATCATAATAACATCCCTGAAGGTAGATATTATAATTATCCCCATTTTAAAGTCAAGGAACCTGAGACAGAGAGAAGTAAAATGACTTGCCCAAAGTTACACAACTAAGTAAGCGGTAGAATCAAGATTTGAACCCCAGCAGTCTCCCTTGAAAATTATACTTCAGATGCTTTACATTTAACCACTATACCATGTTGGCTCTCAAGAGAATTAGCATAGGCAAAGGCCCCGTGGCAGGAGGAGGCAGCCTGCCTTCCTCCAGTGGAGGAACTAAAAGAAGACCAGCACCAACAAGGAATTAGATGGTGCTGGCTGAGGCTGAAGAGGTAAGTAAGAGATAGACTATGTAAGTCCTATAGGCCAAGTTGGGAGCCCTGGTGGCTCAGTGGTTAAGCATTCAGTTGCCAACCAATACGTCGAGAGTTGGAACCCATCAGCTGCTCTTTGGAAACCCTAGCGGGCAGTTCTACTCTGTCCTATGGGGTCACTATGAGTCAGAATTGACTCGAGGGCAATGGGTTTATAGGCCAAGTAAGGAGTTTTTATCCTTAGAACAAAAGGAAGCCAGATACAGGCTTTAAGCAAAGGATGGTGTAACTAAATTTGCATTTTAAAAGAATGACTCTGTAGGGTCTCTATGAGTCGATATCCACTCAACTGCAATGGGTTTGGTTTTTTGGTTTTTTTGTAGTTATAGTGTGGACAACGATTGAGGGGTAGGGATAGAAGTATTTAAAGCAATTAAGAGCCTATCTAGGAAGTTCCGATAATAGATGCTGGTAAGCCTACCTAGAGGAACTCTGGTGGTGCAGTGGTTAAGTGGTCAGCTGCTAATCAAAAGGTTGGTTGTTCGGACCCACCAGCAGCTCAGCGGGAGAACCATGTGGCAGTCGGCTTCTGTAAAGATTTAGTTATTATAATGATCCCCATTTTAAAATCAAACTGAAACAGAGAGAGATAAAATGACTTGTAATTAGAAACCCTATGGGGCAGTTCTACTCTGTCCTGTAGCGTTGCTGTAAGTCGGAATCGACCCAACTGCATGCAGTGTTTTTGGTCTTCAGAAGCTGACCTAGATGGTAAAGATGGAGAGGTGTGAGACACTTTGAGAAATCCTAATTGGTGATCAATTGGATATGGTGATAAAGAGGGAAATGTCATGAATGACTCTAGAGTTCTAGTTAACATAATTGGAAAGAAAAAGGTGCCATTAACTGAAATAAAGAACACTACGCTGGAGAAAAGATCACGAGGCTGAGTTGAGCTATTCAGTTTGAGATGCCATCAAGACCTCCACAAATAAATGTCATGTAAGCAGTTGGATATATGGGGCTGAAACTCAGAAGAGAGATCTTGGCTAGAGATAAAAATGTGTTATATCCACAGTTTATAAAGAAAATGTACATTCTACCTTGGTGAGTAGCATCTGGGGTCTTGAAAGCCTGTGAGCAGCCATCTAAGGTACTCCACTGGTCTCACCCCTTTGGGAGCAAGGGAGAATGAAGAGAACAAGATACAAAAGATTAGTCCAGAGGACTAATGGACCACAGCTACCACGACCTTCACCAGACTGAGTCCAGTACAGCGAGATGGTGCCCGGCTACCACCACTGACTGCTCTGACCTGGGTCACAACAGAGGGTCCTGGAAAGAGCTGGAGAAGGATGTAGAAACACACACAAAAAAGACCAGATTTACTGGCCTGACAGACTGGAGAAACCCTGAGAGTATGGCCCCCAGACACCGTTTTAGCTCAGTGGTAAAGTCACTCCCGAGGTTCACCATTCAGCCGTGGATTGGACAGCCCCATAAAACAAAACGGGACTAATGAGGCACAGCAGTCCAGGTACAAGGACTAGAAGGCAGGAGGGGACAAGAAAGCTGGTGACAGGAACCCAAGGTTGAGAAGGGACAGTGTTGACACATCATGGGGTTGTTAACCATGGTCATAGAGCAATATGTGTACTGTTTAATGAGAAACTATTTGTTCTGCAAACCTTCATCTAAAGTACAAAAAAAAAGAATTATCTATGTGAGATCAAACTGACAACAGCAATTCAAAAGGTTTGATGGGAAGCCTAGAGGCCAGCGAGTTGAAGATAATGGTGACGGAATAATTTGGAAAAGGATAGTGAGTATAGCAGCACAACTGGAAGAATGTAATCGATGTCACTGAATTGTACATGTAGAAATTTCTGAAATGGTGTATCTTTGGCTATGCATATTTTCACCAAAAAAATAAATAAAAGGTCCTCCAAGGTTGAGAAGGGAGAGTGTTAACATGTCATGGGGTTGTTAACCAATGTCGTATAACAATATGTGTACTGACTGTTTAATTGGAAACTATTTGTTCTGTAAACCTTCACCTAATGTACAATAAAAAAAATTATTTTTAAATGTGCTATATCTTTGTAAGTAGTAATTCTACTATCCATGTGGATAGGTAGGATTATCTAGAGCGTTAGAAGAAAAGAGAACCAAGGAAAACACCTTTCAGAAATTCTAACATTTGGTGGTCAAATAGAAGACAGTGCAATGAGAAAGGCGATAGAAAGAGCAGTGAGAGAAGGAGAGGGAAAAAAAGTTTTGTCATGTAAGCCCAGGAAAAAGACTATTTCAAAAAAGAAAGTGTGATCATCTTTGTACAATAAAGGAGGTCAAAATTTTTGATGGAGGTCACTGGAACCTTAGCAAGAAAGCCAGAATGGAGCAGTTGAGGAGTGAATGTAAGTAATGAAATGAAGGGTAAAGACAACCCTTTGGGAGATATTTGGCTGAGAAGGGGAGGAGAGAGCAAAAGCTGGAGGATCGTGGTGGTATAGAGAGGGCCATTTTTGGTTATTTGGTTAGTTGGCTGGCTGGTAATTTGGATGACTGATTTAATGGGTAAGTTTTGAGTCTGGTTAAAAGTCACTGGAATATTCAATTGATAGAAGTCGAGTATACAAGAAAAAAAAAAGAAAGAGTCAATATATAGGGTCTTGTGAAAGTGTGCGGAATAGATCCCAAGACACAAATAGAGGAGAAAAAGCTTATCAAGATGAACAGGATGGGATGTCTATCTGGAGTTCTGCCAAATGGATGCAATGCCAAAAACGAGAAGGTAATGGAGTAATACCTTCAAAATTCTGACGGAAAATAATTCCCAATGTAGATGTTTATACCTAGCCAAACTATCAATCAAACATGAGGATATAATTCATTCTCAGCCAATGAAATATCTCAGAAAATCTACTTTTCTTACATCCTGTGTCAGGAAGCTACTGAAGATCATGTGTCACCAAAACAAGCGAGTAAACCAAGATAAATAGAAAAACATAAATTCAGAAAACAAGAGTTCCAGCACATGATAGAGGTAGAGGGACTCTCCAGAATGATAGTGAAAGGAGAACTCAAATTGGAATAGATTGGAAATCTCCGTGTTGATATTTCTTCTAGATTAAATAAACAGAATTTCTGAAGTATATGAACATAATTTCTTCTAGATTAAATAAATAGAATTCCTAAAGTGTATAAACATAATGAACATACTGAGAGAAGATTGAGAAAGTTAGTTGAAATTTTGGGATTAAATTACTGCTCAGTTCATAGAAAACTAAGCTGCGAAAAACAAAACAAAACCAAAAAAACAACTATTAACTCCAAGTGTAACAAAACGTTAGGCAGGAAAGTCAGCATAATCAAAGTATGTTACATTACTGAGCTGTGAATAACATTTACATAGTCATAATAATGTAAACCGTGAATACTAATCTAGCTGGAATTAGATAAGGAATTTGGGGGATCTGAAGTGTATATGTGTATAGTGGGGACTTTGTGGGAAGGGGACAGTGGAAAAGAAGCGTGAAATCCTCATCTGCTCTGAAGGAATGTCATTAGATATGCCTAAAACTTAAAAAAAAAAAATCAAGAAGTAGCAATATAAGAATGTTATTTGGAAATATGGAGGTAAAAATAGAATCAAGCTAAAAATGTTGGAATTGGTTGCCTGTAGGGAACAGAAAATGGGGGGAAGGCATATGGTACTTCTGGTTTTTATACAAGCCTTCCAAAAATATTTCATTCTTTAAACCATATGGATGCATAACTTTAATTTTAGAAAAGCAAATTAAGTAATGCATGCTTATTATACCATTGTTGGAATGAAGAATAAATAAACGAACAACAGAACCTTGAATTCACAACTTCTGAGTTCTATGCTCTTTCTACAAAAATAGAAGCAGGCTTGAAATAGTTGACAATCTTTTTGTTTTCATAGAGCTTTGTTTGCCTTTCTCTTTCCATTTAAGTCAAGGGAAGAATCCCTTTCACACATTAAAAGTATAGGAACTGATCAGATGCCAGGTAATCAATTGTGTAGATTTATTTCTAATGGATTGAAGCTCTCAACACTCACTAGAAAAAATTTAAATAACCCCAAATCTTCAGGTTCAGAAAATATGAAAACTCTAAGAGATTGTTTTAAACACAAAATGTGAGTGTTATCTTACGTTTACCTTAAAAATACCCATCTAACCTTGACCAGCTCCTCAGGGAATGTTTTACAGCAAAATGGACTGGTGTTCCTTTCCAGCAGTCTTAATTAGTTTCCCTGAATTAATTTTTTCTAAGGCAAAATACAAAAATACCAACCCTCAACTTACAGTATTTTTCAAAGAGTTTCAGAAGTTTACCCTACATCTGCTTTTCTATTTTAATTTAAAACCTTGGCGTTTCAACTATGTTTGAATAATCTCAATATATGGCCAGATATTCAATACAGCCGATAAAATGGTATAGGAGACTCTTAAGGAGCCCCTGTTTACTATCCCACATCATCTCTCTTTGCATTTTACCCTCTGTTATGGATTGAATTTTGTCTCCACAAAATGTGTGTCAACTTGGCGAGGCCATGATTCCCAGTACTGTGTGGTTGTCCACCATTTTGTCATCTGATGTAATTTTCCCATGTGTTGTAAATCCTACCTCCATGGTGTTAACTGAGGCAGGATTAGAAGCAGTTATGTTAGTGAGGCAGGACTCAATCTACAAGACTGGGTTGTATCTTGAGTCAATCTCTTTTGAGATATAAAAGAGAGACAAGGGGAAGATAGATGACAAGTACCTTCCCCCAGAGCCCACAAAGAGAGAAAGCCCTCTCTGGAGCTGGCACCCTGAATTCGGACTTCTAGCCTCCTGGACCGTGGGAGAATAAATTTCTCTTTGTTAAAGCCATCTACTTGTGGTATTTCTGTTATAGCAGTGCTAGATAACTAAGACAGTCTCCAATAATACTGAACTATTTGGAATTCCTGGTGTAGTCCTGCTCTCTCATCTAGAGTCCTCTGCTTTGCAAACAGTGTCTCTTTAGCTTGGAACATTCTCTCCCATTTTGTTCCCCTGGCCTTCACGAATACCCCTGCCAGCAGGTCCATTTAGGTTCTCTTTTGTTTCCTGTGACTGTTGTGCTCATTCCTTATTTTCCTGTTTGTTATTATTATCATTAGCTTTATTATTGTTGTACGTTTGATGCCTGACATCATTAGTTTGTGAGTTTCTAAAAGAAACAAGTCTTTTCACCTTTGTATTTCTAGCATCTAGCAAACGCCTGGCATGGACTGACAAGCTTCTAACCATGCACCTAGAAACATATGCTTAGAAATTAAATTGTGATACAGTTTTGATGATTATGTAACCATGTTGCTGTGGTTGTTAGCTGCTGTCAAGTCAACCCCCAACTCATGGCAACCCCACTCACAATCAGATCGGATCATTGTGATCCTTAGAGTTTTCATTCGCTGATTTCTGGAAATAAATCCCCAGGCCTTTCTTCCTATGTAACCATAGAGTAAGTAAATTGAACCAAACCAACCCCACTGCCCTCGAGTTGATTCCAACTCATAGCAACCCTATAGGACGGAGTAGAACTTCCCCGTAGGGTGTCCAAGGCTGTAATCTTTATGGAAGCAGACTGCCACCTCTTTCTCCTGCGGAGAGCTGGTGGTTTCAAACTGCTGACCTTTCAGTTTGTAGCCGAGCATTTAACTACTGTGCCACCAAGGCTCCTAAGTAAATTGAAGAGGAGCATAAAAAGAGAAGTTAAAACTCTAATGCTAGAAATAAAGGCAGCTATTAGGTAAGAACATTCTCTTCTCATTTTGCAGCTGAGGAAACAGAAGCCTGGAGAAAGGAGACAAATTCATTAGAAACCACATTACACGGAAAGAAACTTCGAATCACGAATGTTGACTGTGTAAAATTATCTGGCCCAGTCCATTTACTTCACAGTTCAAGACACTAAGATGCAAAGACTCAGAGAAAAAGAAAGTTCTGCAAATATATGCCTAAAGTTTATTAAAAGCTGATTCTCAGAAAAGCATCATCCACAGAAACCATTCATTTCATCTCTCTGTGGGTTTTTTTTTTTTTTTTTTTTTTCCATTTAAACTTTTAACTGAAACTTTTGGCCAAAATTCTACACAGCCATGGCACGGTGCAGTATATTTTGGAGATCAGCTTGGTCTTTAGTGAACACTCTATAAGCCATACAGCTTTTCTCTGCAATGCAAGTTAAAAGGGCAGCAAAGAAATAGCTATTCTATTTCAACACCTTTATAGTTTGTTCTAGAAGGAGGTATATTTGCAATAAACATAGATGAATAAAGGAAGATGAGCATACCATCCACAACTATTTCTTCAGACTAACACTTAATAAAACTCATTGAGCATTTATAATTTGCTGAACACTACTAATTATCTGATTGGGTTCTCACTACAATCCTTTGAGGTTGGTACAATTATTATGTCTATTTTAGAGATGACAAAGCCTTGAGAGGTTAGCTAACTTGAGTGAAGACCCACAGTATGGTGTGGTTGTAACTCAAACAGAAAGAGATCTGATGGGAAAACTCTGTTCTTAACCATTGCTCTTACCTGGGCTTCCTTTCCACTCTGGGGCCATCTCATTACTTGTAATTTTAGGAAGGAACCTAAAACTCATTGATTCCGGTAGTTGTTTCCACATTTAAAAAATAGAAACCACCCTTCAAATGAACTGTAATGCAGAAAGCCATTACAGAATGCTGGTAATAGCAGAGTTGTTCTGGTTGAAGAAGGACAGGGGGTTCTCACTATTTCGGCCTCTTTTTTTCGTAATCCTAGGGCTCCTAAAACTCTGTCTGAAAACTGCTGATCTCATTCTCTCTCTCTCTTTCTCTTACCCCTAACACATACCCAAAACCAAACCCATTGCCGTCGAGTCAATTCCAACTCGTAGTGACCCTATAGGACAGAGTAGAACTGCCCCAGAGGGTTTCCAAGGCTGTAAATCTTTACAGAAGCAGACTGCCACTTCCTTCCCCGAGGAGCAGCTTGGGGGTTTGAACCTCTGACCTTTTGTTTGCAGCCAAGCGCTTAACTACTGCAGCCACCAGGACTCCTTCCAACACACACACACACAAACACACACACCATATTTCATACATGCATAACCTGAATGAAGCTAACAGAGCCAAAGTGCCTTGCCCAAGTTCCACAGCTCAAACCATCAACTCCACTTTCCTGCCAGAAGGGAAGAAATATTTTGTATTTTCCAAAAGTAAATAAGATGGTATCTTGTTGACAGAGGGAGTCCTAGGATTCTTACTATTTTAACAAAGTAAGGTTCTGGCAAAAAATGTTCTGAGAAGTAAAATGATTTCAGCACCCTAATACTGAAAAGAATGAGAGGAAACATGGGCCATTCAAAAAAGAGTAGAATGGATCAACATGGAATAAGAAAGTTACAGAGCAAGCAAGAGAATGGAAGAAGGAGCTGAACTTTTCCCAGTTACTAACCTGAATTCTAACATTGCCCAACACTCAACTTCACAAAAAAAAAAGAAAAAAAGCTACAATACCACCAAAGAATGTTGACATTACCACCTGTAGAGATATTAACCCTCAGCCTCACAGCTCTTGTGCTTGCAGTTGTCCAGGTTTCAGTGTACATGTTAATTGAGCTTTTGATCTATAGTCCTAGTATTTCACCCTGTCATCTTTTTACTCCTGGACTCACACTCATAGGTAAATTTATTCTTGTGACCCCCTGGGACTGAGGAAGATGGAATGTTTTGCAAGACAACAGAATAAGCATTTGCAAAGTTGCACCTTCTCACTTTTTTTTTTTTTTTTTTTTCTGATGGACTGACAGTCTCCTGGCAATGTGGCTTTTAGGTCTAGCCAGAAATGAAAGCCTACTAAGCCATAAAAGTGTCCAACCCTCGGGAATGTGAGAACTGGCTCTGCTTCTAACACCACACTCAGTTACAAGGTAAATTCCACCAATACCACTTATGTGCTAAATCTCACATCAAATGCATAGAAAATGTTTCTAGAACTTAGGACCAATGGAGCATTGACAGTGAGCCTTTCTGGGCAGCTTGTGTGGGAAGAATGGGTCATAGCAGGAAGAGAGTAGATCATCAAAGGAAAGACTAGGAGCAAAATCCACAGAAATCCCGCCGGCAAATACATGGCCCTCACTCCACCACTCCGCTGATGTCCTCTAATGGCTGACATTACTAGGATCACAGCCTCTTCCACTCCAGCTCAGGAAACGCTTCTCAATAAGAAGTCCAAACAGCCAAGACCAATCATTTGGACCTGGCTCTCAGTATGAAAACTCGTTGCCATTTGGATCCAGTGCTGTGGTTAAGGGACTGGAAGATATATAGTCACTCAGCTGGACACAGGCTGTTGATCCTTCTTTCAGGGAAGGTGAGCCTAAGAGCAAAGGAAATAAATATCTTAGTCATTATTTGTTGGCTGTTCCCTTCAGGATCTCTGTGTTTTTGTATAGTTCAGATAAATGGGGATTGCATTGAACATGCTCCAGATCAAGAATGCAGTGAGCTATGGACATGTAGAACTATCAGTTTGTACCTGCTCACAGTCCTGAAGTGGACTTTGGAGACTGGGGTTTTAATTTCTATTATTTCACAATTGTGCATCTTTAAGCAAATCTCTTAATTTTACTGGGCTTCTAATTCCTCATCTATAAAAATCAGGGGCAGAATGATTTAGACTATATGAATTTCTAGCTTTTTCCTAACTATAAATTTTCATGACTTGAAGAAAGTGCTCATTTGGAAAATAACTTCCTGGTGCAGCAACAGTTTCTATTTAGTAAAGGTTCTTTCAAAGAAGAATGACTAGAAGAATCAAAGAAGAACTGAAAGACTGTCAACCTCAATGAGGTGGACATAGTAACTCACAAAGGTGTAGGATAATCAAAGTCAGTATTTACCACACAGAGGTAAAGAACACAAGCCCTGGAATCAGACCTCCTGGGTTCCAAGCCAGCTGGGCCACTCATTACTTGCATCATCTGTGCTGTTGTTGTAATTAGGTACTGTCATCTCATAGTGACCCTATGTATAACAGAATGAAATGTTGCCCAGTTCTGCACCACCCTCATCTGTGTATTAGGTGTCTATTGCTGTGTAACAAATCACCCCAAAATTAACAGTTTAAAACAACGAATATTTATTATCTGTGCATCTCTGTGGGTTAGGAATCCTGGTACAGCTTAGCTGGATGCCTCTGCCTCAAGATCTCACAAGGCTGCAGTCAAGGTCTACTGGGGCTGCTGTCTCATTCAAAGGTGCAACTGAGGAAGGATCAGGGCTTCAAACTGGTTCATTCCGGTTCAAGTCCCTGCTGAGAAATTGTATTTCTAACAAATTCCCAGGTGATGCTAATGCTGCTGGTTAGGGACCAATTCTAAGAATCATTAGCAGAGCAGTGATTCTTAAAATTTATTATACATAAGAATTACCTCGTGATCTTGTTAAAATGTAGATTCTGATTCAGTATATCTGGAGTGGAAATGCAAATTCTCTGCAGGGGTTAGAGCCGGAATGAACTAGTTCAAAGCTCTGGGAAGGAGTCACATCCAAGTCATTCCCATGGTTGTTGGCAGGATTCAGTTCCTCGTGGGCTGTTGGACTGCGGGCTTCAGTTCCTTGCTGGTTGTTGGCTGGAAGGCTCCCTCAGTTCCTTTCACATGGGCCTCTCCATAGGGCAGCTCACAACACGGCAACTGACTTCTATCAGAGTGAGCAAGCAAGAAAGCAAGAGAGAGTTGAGTGCCCAAGCCACAAGCGTTTGGTAAACTAATCTCAGAAGCAATATACTATCACATTTTCCACATTCTATCCACTAGAGGCAAGTCACTAGGGCCAGCTCATACTCAAGGGGAAGGAATTACAAAAGGGTGTGAATACCAAGAGGCAGGCATTGTTGGTGCTCTCTTAGAGGCTCTCTACCCCAATCTGGGACCAGGTGTTTTGCCTCTCTAAACCTCAGTTGCCACTTACTTAAAATGGGCATAAAATAGCTACCTCCAAGGGTTGTTGTAAGAAGAGTGAATATTTTATACAACATTTAATTCATTTAGCACTGGGAATATAGTAAGCACTCAATAAATGATGACTACTATTTTTAATAATTGTTTTGTGCATAACTAAAGAAATTGAGAAATCTACCTGAGGAGAGAAAGCATACTAGATAGATCGATAGATAGATGGACAGATAGATCAATCAATTGATAATGGAAAATGGCGGTGGGTTAGCAGTGTTTTGTTTTTTAACTCCCTGAATCTCCCTCCCAAAAAAACAGACAAAGCAACTAGGTTGCAAAAACAAAAACCTACTAACAGTATACACAAGAAAACTAGATGACAAAGTATCCCCATAAACCCCAGAATACAGGCTAGGCTAGTGGGGAAAACATCAGCATCTCTGCAGGAAAAGGCAGAGGAAGAGTAACAGGGCTTCTGACAGCTCTGAGAACAGGATGAGTCCAAAATTGCCATCAGGTACTCACTGGAAAGCACAGCAAGCTACTCACTGGAAAGCACAGCAAGCTAATCTGAAAACAGCAGCTGAAGGTAGGTGGGGGTCCTGCAGGACCCAATTTGTAGGTAAGTGCAATGGTTAAGCGCTGGCTCCCAACCAAAAGGTCAACCGTTTGAACCCACCAGCCACCCTGAGGGAGAAAGATGTGGCAGTCTGCTTCCGTAAAGATTACAGCCTTGGAAAGCCTATGGGGCAGTTCTGCTCTGTCGCATAGGGTCGCTATGAGTCGGAATCAACTCAGCAGCAGTGGGTTTGGTGTTTTTTTTTTTTTTCAGTGGGAAAGCAGTAAGGTCAGATGGTTGGTGCTGAAGCTATCTGGACCCTGTGAACTCTCAAAACTAAAAAAAACAAAGTTTCTTCCAGGTCAAAGCCTTGTACTAAGGAGAAACTTCTGGAAATAGAATCAAATTAAGTAGGAGAGAGAAATAGGGGCAAAGGAAAGAGAAGGTGAATATACAAGTGGAGGAGGAGATCAGAGGAGGCAAATCTCAGCCATATAGGTCCATATATTTTTATCTCTTTGTTAAGGAAATCTACTTTCACTTAAAAATGAGCAACAAAAATGAATTGAGGTTGGAGCCTGTATAAACTTATTATGAGGGAAAAAAAGGGGGGCTGGTTAAGAAGCAGAATAATATAGGCAATGTCCCTAGAGATACTGAAAGCATGCCAGAAGGACATGCCCTCTAAATGTATAACTTAAAATTTCAATACAAATTAAAAGAAAATTTTAAAATAATAGAAGGACCACATGAACCAGAGATTCCAGCAGCCTGAGACCCGAAGAATTAGATGGTGCCTGGCTACCACCAACGACTGCCCTGAGAGGGATCACAACAGAGATCCCCAAACACAGCAGGAGAAAAATGTAGAAGAGAATTCAAATTCACATAAAAAGACCAGACTTACTGGTCTGACAGAGACTGGAGGACCCCCCAAAATGATGGCCCTCTGGAAGCTCTGCTAACCGAGAACTGAAACCATTCCTGAAGCCCACTTTTCAGACAAAGATTATACAGGCCTATAAAACAAAAAATAACACACACGAGGAATGTACTTCTTAGTTCAATCAAATATACAAGACCGAAAGGGTAATTGCTGTCCAAAAGCAGGATAAGAAGTCAGGAAGGGACAGGAACTGGATGAACGGACATAGGGAACCCAGGGCGGAAAGGGGGAGCATGCTGTCACATTGTGCGGATCACAACCAACATCACAACATACTATCTGCATAAAGTTTTGAATGAGAAATTAACTTCAGCTGTAAACTTTCACCTAAAGCACGATTAAAAATAATAACAATCACACACAAGTAAAATTTGCTGAAGGTCATTCAAAAGTGGTTGCAGCAGTACATTGACAGGGAACTGCCAGAAATTCAAGCAGGATTCAGAAGAGGACGTGGAACAAAGGATATCATTGCTGATGTCAGATGGATCTTGGCTGAAAGCAGAGAATACTAGAAAAGTGTTTACCTGAGTTTTACTGACTATGCAAAGGCATTCGACTGTATGGATCATAACAAATTATGGATAACATTGTGAAGAACAGGAGTTCCAGAACACTTAATTGTGCTCACGAGGAACCTGTACACAGATCAAGAGGCAGTCATTTGAAGAGAACAAGGGGATACTGCGTGGTTTAAAATCAGAAAAGGTGTGCATCGGGGTTATATCCTTTCACTATACTTATTCAACCTATATGCTGAGCAAATAATCTGAGAAGCTGGACTATATGAAGAAGAATGGGGCATCAGGATTGGAGAAAGACTCATTAACAACCTGCGCTATGCAGATGACACAACCTTGTTTGCTGTAAGTGAAGAGGACTTGAAGCACTTAGTGATGAAGATCAAAGACTACAGCCTTCAATATGGATTACACCTCAACATAAAGAAAACAAAAATGATCACAACTGGACCAATAAGCAACAGCATGATAAACAGAGAAAAGATTGAAGTTGTCAAGGACTTCATTTTACTTGGAGCCGCAATCAATGCCCATGGAAGCAGCAGTCAAGAAATCAAATGATGCATTGCATTGGGGAAATCTGCTGCAAAAGATCTCTTTAAAGTGTTAAAAAACTAAGATGTCACTTTAAGGACTAAGGTGCCCCTGACCCAAGCCCTGGTCTTTTCAATCGCCTCATAGGCATGCGAAAGCTGGACGATGAATAAAGAAGATCGAAGAATTGATGCCTTTGAATAACGGTGTTGGCAAAGAATATTGAACATACCATGGACTTCTAGAAGAACAAACAAATCCGTCTTAGAAGAAGTACAGCCAGAATGCTCCTTAGAAGCAATGACATGTTATCATAAGGGATCAGTCCCTAGAGAAGGACATCATGCTTGGTAAAGTAGAGGATCAGTGAAAAAGAGGAAGACCTTCAACGAGATGGATTGACACAGTGGCTGCAACTATAATCTCAAGCATAACAATGATTGTGAGAATGGCTCAGGACTGGGCAGTGTTTCATTCTGTCATACATAGGGTTGCTGTGAGTTGGAACCGACTAGACGGAACCTAACAACAACAACATACTTAGTTAGACAACTTGTCTTTTTCAGAGGTTTCTTTGCTTGGGGCTGTGAATTAATAACCCCTAACCAGAGAAACATGAGTGTCCAGGTCTCCCTTAGCTCAAGATCTCCTGTGACTACAAAAAGGAATCACGGTTATATCCAAGTACTCTTTGTGCTGGATTTAGCTACTGTCTCTCAGCTATAAACCCACCTCTGTCTTCTGTATTCTGCTCTGTGATTCTGCGCCTGGGGCTCAGAAGGTGCCATTTCTCTTTTTCCAAAGCACTTTCTGTTGGGTCTGCCAATAGGAAGCAACAGAGGGGGAATGGAAGGCTGGAAGAGGAAGAAAGGACTTGCTCTGTCCCCTCAGCTTCTTGCTCCTGTCATCGTTGCAATGTCCTTTCACCCCAGCAGCAAAGTTTAGTTCCCTTCCAGCCTCCTCCATCACTTGCAGACCCAGCCTCACCATGTGCCCTCCGAGGTGCTAGCAGCAGATGGCGGGCACCTCCTCTGCTAAGGTATTATTCCCAGCTTCTCAGGATCCTTCTAAGCTTGCCACTTTTGATAATCTATCTCTTCCCTTTGTTTCCCCAGCCATGGGGGTCATAGCTGCTCCCTTCAATTATTTCTCTGCATTATCTAGTGTTCTCCTTTTGCCATTTCAGTCCAATACTGTTTAGTCAATTTCCTGTGTTAAATTCTCTCTGTTAAAAAGAACTAGTGTGGGATATGATAGAGAACAGAGGACTCCCTGAGACTATCCCCCTGAGACACTCTCTAAGCCTAAAACCAAGCCTATCCACTGAGATCACCTTTTAGCAAAATAGCAGAGTGGCACACAAAATAAAGGATATTACCTGTAAAATTGGTGCCTGACTTAAAAACCATCAGTATGACAACAAAAAGTCAACAATTACTTGAAAGCAAAGGTGAGAAGATGAGGGGGCAGGGAAACTACGGTATTGGAAAGGAAACAAGCGGAACACAAAGAGAATGTTGACAAGACCAATGTCACTGAACAATTTGTGTGGAAATAAATAGTCAAGCAGGAACCTAATTTGCTGTGTAAACTTTCACCAAAAACTCAATAAAGTATTATTTAAAAAATAATAATAACTAGTGTGGAGGTTTTTTTTGTTGTTTGTTTTCATGACTAGATCCTGACTGCTTAGTTAATTGTGGTGATGAATGTATAATTCATACACAGAAAAGCAGAGAATCCTGGTCCTTCCTCAGCCACTTATGACTACAAATGGGAGTCACATTTATTTCCAACCAAGCACTTCCTTACCTGCCAGAGCATCTCAAAGAGTTCCTCAAAGAGGGCACTATATATTCTCACAGAGCATTCTATCAGCAGAATCCGTTATGAGACACCCACAATTTAGAGTTCCAGCTCCCACTTATCCACGTCTGTTTCTCAAAAAGCTGCTTTGAAGAAGCCTCCAAATCTGTCAATTCTCCAGGACACGCTGGGTCCTGTGCAAAAACAGGAAATGTCAAAACTTCCATGGAGTGACGTGGAAAAATGTCTATGCACTGTAAGTTGGAATCGACTAGACAGCAACAGGTTTGGGTCTGGTTTTTTATTTATATACTGTTAAGTAAAATAAATAACTTTCAGAACAATACTATAGTATTGTGTTATAAATATAGTCCATTTGTTAAAAATCTGGATTGATATACATTAAAAAGGTGGGGGAACAAGAGGTTGGATATACATGTATTGAAGTTAACAGTGATTATCTCTGGGTGGATAAGATTATAGATTTTTTTTTCTTTTTGCTTATCTGTATTTTCTATTTTCTGAGAAAATATAAAGTAACTCAAATTTTAAAATTTAACTATATATTTAAATATATATATTCAATCCCAGAAAAACATTTTTCAGAATCATTAATCTCTCAAGTTATCGTGCATCTTCCCCCAAAGAGAAATAAATTTTTCTCCTGAGAAGAAAAAAAACCCTCAAAATATCAATGTCATAATCCACAAAGAAAGATCCAATCAGATCCCTACCCTGTTTACAAATCGTACAAAAGTCAGCTTTAAGTTGTTTGGTATTTGAAATCCTGAAAGAATAATCAATTCATTCTCTTTAAATATGTGGCTCCACTGTTTCGTGGACTAAAATATGTGAGACTCACTCTTTTCCTCTTTTTTTTTTTTTTTTTTTTTTTGTTTAAAGAGTTCAGATCTACCTGTAAAGGTCATAAAATTGAAAGTAAAAGAAACTGGTTTTTTATATATCAGCTAAATTCATTTGTCTGGGAAGTTGTTTACCCAATACGTGATTTCTGGTCTGGTTCACCCATTTTCTTTTTGTTTTTGGCAACAATGGAACCCTTTATTGTATACCACATAATTACAACCATTCTAGCTAGCCAACACATATTATTTGTGCCAAGGGAAAAAAAAATAGGTACTGTGGTTTTGTGTCATAAATGAAAAAGGTTTCTTGTTACAGTTAAAGGATTTTTACCCAAAACTTTCATCTTTTATTTTCTTAGGATTTACACTGTTGTTAATCACTAAGCCAAGGGTTATAAAATTTGGGCCATGATCTACTTTTGAAATTTATTTCTAACTGCCTTCTGATGGTGAAAGACATATTTACAAGTATGCTTCTACTTTAAGATAATCTGTCACTTGAAAATTAAAATTTTCAAGAATTAAATTAGGAGATGATTATTCTAATTCTAAAGGGACCCCTACATATAATAAAATGCTAGACAGAGACCTGGAGGAGGGAGTGGATGTTGGCAGGTTAGAAAATAAGAAGAAGGAAGAAACACTTAAATTTGAAGTGTTAACTGTCTGGTAGGCAAGTAAAAATATCTTTAAAATTATAATATGTCTATGAAAAGGCAATAGGGTACATATTTCATTTATTAAAAAATTAGTGTATAGCACAATTTTAGGAACATATGTAATGCATAAATCAACACTCGTTGGTATCGTAAATCCATCCTTCATTTGTTAACACATTGAACAAATTGAGTGTCTACCACATTTTAAGGCACTTTGAAAAGTATAGGCAGTCCCCGGGTTATGAATGAGATCCATTCCTAACTGTGTCTTTAAATATTTAAGTCTTTAAGTCAAATTTATAGGTAAGTCAGAACATGGTTCTTATTTAGCCTTACTTTAGGAAACCCTGGTGGTGTAGTGGTTAAGAGTTACGCTGCTAACCAAAAGGTTGACAGTTTGAATCCACCAGGCACCACTTGGAAACCCTATGGGGCAGTTCTACTCTGTTCTATAGGGTCTCTATGAATCGGAATCGACTTGACAGCAACAGGTTTAACGGGTTTGGTTTTTTTTTTTTTGTTTTAGTACAAGAGAAGGCTCGAAGCTTTTTCAATGACTTAAAAGCTGCATGTACAGGAGGTGAATGTGATTGTGATGAAGAATTTGTTGCAAGTAGGGGTTGGTTCAATTGTTTGAAATTTACATAACATTAAAGGGCAAGAATGGATTGTCCGTAAGTGAGACCCAGGGACTGCCCATAGTCACTGATGCTAAGCAAAGAGCTAATGGCCTAGTCAGACTTAAAATTGAAAAAAAAAAACAGAGGAATTCATTAGCACCATACAAAACAGGTATATCAACCCATTTAAAGTCGGTGGCATCAGTTACACCCATATTTTATGGTTCGTAGGCAAGTCTAATGCTGAGGGCCACTGGGTGTGGTTGGACCCAGATGGGCCAACTGGAAGCCAACAGAGTATACTGTTTCTACTTGAGTCATCTTTTGTTTTTCCAGAGATATATCAAATGTCAGGAGAGTATCTCCAAATGTGAGGTCTAGTGAGTTGCATGGAATTTTTACTATGCATATTGAATAGCTCATACTCAGAAACTGTCCCATTTCCAAGTGGCCCAATCTATCTGCAATTTGGCAGGGAGATCTACACCAAGTGCAAAGAAAAACTTGATGCATTACTTGAAATTACTGAAATAAGAAAAAAAAATTTCCACTGAGTCAGAAAATGAGTTGAAAATCCACGTAAACACTAAAATGGCAATACTTATTTATTAATTAAATAATATTTTTAAATGTTATTAACAGAAAACATTTGGTGATGGCTTACCATGTGCCAAATACTGTTCTAAGTACTTTAGGTTTATTGCCTGATTTAATCATCACAACAACCTTTTCAAATAGGTTATTTTATCATGAGAAATCTGAGAAAGAGGAAGTAATTTAACCATGGTCACACAGGTAGTAAGTGTCAAAGCTGAATCATACAATGAAGCCTCAGTAATTAGTTTGAATTCTCTATTTTTCCAATTCATGGGTGCTTTAAAGGTTAACTGTTCTTGTAAAACCTGGTTCAAGTTTACCAGATTTTATCTGCTTATTTTCCAACTGATGAGTTTCTATACATAGGCCTTATCATATGTGTACCTCTCATGTAGTGTGAAAAGTTTACTCTTTTAAGCAAATAGAAAAGTAATAATTTTCAGAACTGATTTGAGATTTTTTTTTTCCATAAGCAACCTTTTGAGCAAATCATGGAACTCTCAAAATAGAATAAAAATAGTAAAGTTCAAAGCCACTTGGGTAATGGGAAGCTAGAAGTATGCATAATAGAGAATGATTTGGCTTTTCCACTTTGAACACCTTAAAAAACATCTGAAAAGATTTAACCTTCTTAAAAATGCTCACCTTTGGGTTGAAACCAAGTAGAAAGAACTTCAGTTCTAAAGGAAGTGCTTTGTTTTAAAAAATCTGAGCAATCCAGCAAAGAAATTGGAATTCAGCTGCATACGAAGCTGTATTTTGTGCTTCCACATGCTCTAGTGTTGACTTCCTGTTCCGTCAGCACCAATAGTTATTATTCTGTAAGATAAATATTTACTTCTCAGGACTGTAAATCCTGAGACCACCTCCGAATCTTTAATGAACTTCATCTCTTGCAGCAAAAAAGAATATAGCATCCTTCTTTGGTGCAAAATTTTAGGGGTGTGTCTTACTTACCTAGTGCTCTATAACAGAAATACCACAAGTGGATGGCTTTAACAAACAGAAGTTTATTCTCTCACAGTTTAGGAGGCTAGAAGTTCAAATTCAGGGTGTGGGCTCCAGGAGAAGGCTTCCTCTCTCTGTCAGCTCTGGGGGAAGGTCCTTGTCATCGATCTTCCACTGGTCTAGGAGCTTCTCAGCACAGGTACCCTGGGTCCAAAGGACATGCTCCACTCCTAGCTCTTCTTGTTTGGTGGTAATGAGGTCCCTCTCCTCTCTGCTCATTTCTCTCTTTTATGTCCAAAAACGATTGACTCAAGATACAACCTAATCTTGTAGATTGTGTACTGCGTCATTAACATAACTGCCTCTCATCTTGCCTCATTAACGTTATAGAGGTTAGGATTTACAACACAGAGAAAAATCACATCATATCACAAAATGGAGGATAACCACACAATATGGAGAATCATGGCCTAGCCAAGTTGACACACATTTTTTTCGGACACAGTTCAATCCATAACAGGTTGATAGAAAAAAGAAATTTGATGTTTCCCCATCTTCCAACCCAGCCCAATATCTAGTGGCCCCTTTAGCCTACCCACCATGGAAAGCAATTGATGCCCTGTTGATAATACATGCCATATTTCCTCTTTTTAAAAACCTCACCAGTTTAATAATAGTTTTCAGCTAAGGAAGGGTGTGAGGCAAAGAAATAACACCAGATGTAATGCACACTTGATTGTAAAAACAACAAAAAAACCAATAGTCAGTCAGCTCTGACTTATGATGACCCCATGTGTATCAGAGTAGAACTGTACTCCACGGAGTTTTCAATGACTGATTTTTCAGAAGTAGATTGCCAGGACTTTCTTCCAAGACGTCTCTGGATAAAACTTGAACTTCCAACCTTTCAGTTAGCAGCCGAGTGTGTTAACGATTTGCAGTAAGGCATGAATAAATATCAGATATATTAAATTATTTAAAAAGTTTGCTCTGGAATTGAAGAGATTTAAGTAATTGTTGAATTAAATTGACATAAAAGTACTCAAAAGAAGAATTAGAACTAGAAGATATAAAGCCCCATTTTTTCTTTTATGTGAAGTCTCCAGGGGCGCAGTGGTTAAGGGTTTGGCTGATAACCAAAAGGTCAGCAGTTTGAATCCAACAGCTACTTCTTGGAAACCCTGTGGGGCAGTTCTACTCTATCCTGTAGGGTCACTATGAGTCAGAATTGACTCAGTGCCAATGGGTTTGGTGTTTTTGGTTTTCTCACTTATGTTATACCAATGATGGCAGCCACTACTGCCACAGCTGTTTCTAAAATAATCTACTCCCACCTGTAGTCCCTGCAGAGTCCCTAGTCACAACTGATTGGACCATGGGTAGTTACAATCTGGGGCAATCAGGTTTTTCCATTCTGGGAATTTGGAATTTGGTCACTGAAAGACTGGCTCAATTAGCTGGGGAAACCAAGTTTTAAAGACATTACAGTCTAGATCAAAGATCAGCCTCACAGCCAAAGTCGTGTGTGAGTCAACGTTAAGGGAGAAAATGAACATCCAGTGTGTAGACAGTAGCACAAGGATGGAGACCAGGCGGCTCCTTGAAAGGTGATAGAGTAGCCTCAGTTCCCCGTTTTCTACTTTCATTGCCTGTTTGACTTGGCTGTGCTTAATTTGCTGCCCTTCACCAGTTTTAGCCCTAAAATAAACCCCTATTTCTTAAATAATTTGAGTGGATTTTTTTTTTTTTTTTTAGAACTAAACAGTCTCATTTTCTATTCTCAAGTCATTATTTGCTGCCTTTATGGTAAGTGGGAAAGTGTATTTACATTTCTCCTTACTACACATCCCATTTTTTATCTAATGATGGCTCTTCATACCCTTACTCCTGGCTTCCTGAAGACTAAAGCTCCCACTTGGTTCCCAAAAGTCTCCAAAACTTCCTAGGGGTGTCCTTTACTCCTGACCACGATCATTTTGATTTTTCTAGATCTCCTGTCCCTTTGAAAGTAGTCAAGTCCTATATCCCATTCTTTTAAGTCTTGCTAAATGATTGGAATGAAATGTATGAACTAATTCTAGCTAGAATTTTCATGGAGGCCAAGGGCTTAGTGTATAACTTTTTCAAATGTCAAATGTTCATCTTAATGCAGGCTTTCTTCCAAAAGGAGCCAATGTGCATGTATTGAGGAATAAAGAACATGGTCTATGGAAACAAGAGTTTTGTTCCCTGAAATAACACTGCTTTTATCATTGTTTATTGCCTCAAATATGTAAGTCCGGGTGGCCCAGATGCCTTCTTACCACGGGGGCTACCAAAAGTCTGGGGAGAAACCTCACTTCCTTTGTCTATTGCAGGAATGTGGAGCAAAGTCTCAGAAAGAGAGTAAATCTAAGTGGCTACTACTACTACCATCAGAGCTGCAATGTGAGGAGGGGATGGTAAGTCCTTCTCTCCCTTCTCTTCTTCCAATTCCTCTCCATCATCATCATCATCATCATCATCATCATCATCTTTTGCTTCTTTGCCTTGACTCCTAAAAAAAGTCTCAGAATCAAAATAACTCCCTTTCTCCAGAAGGTGTATAGGAGCCCAATACCAACACTTTGAAAACTAACCTAATTTCAGATTGTATCTTAATTTTAGACCCTTACTTATTTATTTTTTATTTCTGTATTATTTTGGAAAGACATTTTACCTTTTTTTCTTTAGATAAAAAAGGTATTAATTAATTAGTCCTTTATACTTTTTTTAAGCACTTATCTACGTAGAAAATATTTTTGTTATTACCAAAATACACTGCTGAGAGGCAGAGCCAACATGGCACCCTAGATAGATGTACCATGCCATCCCTCTGCAGCAAAGATCCAAAAAAACTAAGTAAAACAGATACAAACATCAATCCTGGAACTCTAAGCATCAAATGAAGGGATAAAGAACTAGATCAGCCACTGAATGGAAGAAGAAACTGCCTTTGGTTAGAGAACTAACAACATCAGACAATAACCTGAGTCTAGGATACAAGACAGCACCAGCCAGATACCAACCTAGGTAAAGAACTCTGAATAATAAAACAAAGCTAAAAGACTTAAAACAGGGAAACAGAGTTGTCAATCTGTAAATGACAACATTAAAACAATAAAGTAGGGAATAAACAGTGTAGGTATAGAACTTTCAAATGGAGAGGAAGTCAAGGCAATATCAAGTAATAAAAGACTGGTTCAAAATAAAAAAGAAGAAAAACATAAAGACAGAGGAAACACAAAATCTATAATAACAAAAGAAAAGAAAACCCACAAACAAAACGAACTCACCACAGGAAATTAAGAGGAACAAAGAAAACATCAGCACTACAAAAAAAGCACGACAATATGACAACAATAAACTCATAACTATCAATAACGCACTGACTGTAAATGGATTTGATGTCCCCATAAAGAGAGAATGGCAGAACGGATAAAAAAAACTTGATCTATCCATATACTGCCTACAAGAGACACACCTTAGACACAAAGACATAAATATATTAAAAATCAAAGGATGGAAAAAATATATCAAGCAAAGAGTAACCAAAAAAGAGCAGAAGTGGCAATACTAATCTCAGATAAAACAGACTTTAAGGCAAAATCAATCATAAAAGACAAGGAAGGACATTAAATAATGATTAAAGGGACAATCCACCAAGAAGATATAACTCTAATAAATATCTACGCACCCAATGACGAGGCTCCAAAATACATAAAACAAACCCTAACAGCACTGAAAAAAAGAAATACAGTTCCACAGAATAGTAGGAGACTTCAACACATAACTCTTGGTAAAGGACAGAACATCTAGAAAGAAACTCAACAAAGATACAGAAGATCTAAAGGCCACAATCAACCAACTTGACCTCACAGACATACACAGAACACTTCACTCAACAGCAGCAAAGTATACATTCTTTTCCAATGCACATGGAACATTCTCCAGAATAGACCACATTTTAGGCCACAAAGCAACCCTCAATAAATCCAAAACACAGAAATAATACAAAGCATTCTCTTTGATCACAACACCATAAAAGTAGAAATCAGTAACATGAAGAGCAAGGAAAAAAAATCATGGAAACTGAATAACACCTTGCTTAAAAAAAAAAAAAAAAACTGGGTGATAGAAGAAATCAAATGAGGAATCAAAAAATTTCTAGACTAAATGAGAATGAAAACACATCATACCAAAATCTTTGGGACACAACAAAAGCAGTGCTCAGAGAACAATTTGTGGCAATAAATGCACACGTCCAAAAAGGACAGACCAAAATCAAAACATTAGCCCTACAACTCAAACAAATAGAAAGAGAACATCAAAACAGCCCACAGGTACCAGACCAAAAAAAAAAAACCAAACCTGTTGCCACCAAGTCTATTCTGAATCATAGCGACCCTATAAGACAGGGTAGAACTGCCCCATATGGTTTCCAAGGAGTGTCTGGTGGATTCAAACTGCTGACCTTATGGTTAGCAGCCATAGCTCTTGACCACTACACCACCAGAGTTTCCCCCACAGGTACCAGAAGAAAGGAAATAATAATGATTGCAGCAGAAATAAATGAAATAGAGAACAGAAAAACAATAGAAAGAAACAACAAGATCAAAAGTTGGTTCTTTGAAAAGATCAACGAAATTGAAAAACCATTGGCCAAACTGACAAAAGGAAAACAAGAGAGGAAGCAAATAACTCACACAAGAAATGAGATGGGGGACATTACAACAGACCCAACTGAAATAAAAAGGATCATAACAAAACACTATGAAAAATTGTGCTCCAACAAATTTGAGAACCTAGAGGAAATGGACAAATTTCTAGAAACATACTACCTACCTAAACTAACACAAACTAAGATGGCAAATCTGAACAGACCCATAACAAGAGAAGAGATGGAAGAGGTAATTTAAAAAAAAAAACAAACAAACAAAAACTTCCCAGCAAAAAAAGCCCTGGCTCAGACGGCTTCACTGGAGAATTCTGCCAAACATTCAGAGAAGAGCTCACACCACTACTACTCAAACTATTTCAGAGCATAGAAGAGGAAGGAATACTCCCAAATTCATTCTATGAAGGCAGTATAACCCTGATACCAAAGCCAGGCAAAGACATCACAAAAAAAAAAAAAAAAAAAAATTACAGACCAATATCTCTCATGCATATAGATGCAAAAATTCTCAACAAAATTCTAGCCAATAAAATTCAGCATCATATCAAAAATGTAATACACCGTGACCAAGTGGGATTCATACCAGGTAGGCAAGGATGGTTAAACATTAGAAAATTGATCAGCATGTTCCACCACATAAATAGAACAAAAGAAAATAAGCACATGATCATCTCAATTGAGGCAGAAAAGGCATTTGATAAAGTCTAACACCCATTCCTGATTAAAAAAAAAACTCTCAATAAAATAGGAGTAGAAGGGAAATCCCTTAACATAATAAAGGGTATCTATACAAAACTAACAGCCAACATCATCCTCAACAGAAAGAGGCTGAAAGCATTCCCTCTGAGAACAGGAACAAGACGAGGATGCCCTTTATCAACACTCCTATTTAACATTGTGTGTAAATCCTAACTTGAGCAATAAGGCAAGAAAAAGAAACAAAGGACATCCAATTTGGAAAGGAATAAGTAAAACTATCCCTATTCACAGATGATATGATACTATACATAGAGAACCCCAAAGATTCCACAAGAAAACTACTGGAACTAATTATAAAGATTCAGCAGAGTAGCAGGATACAAGATAAACATACAAAAATCAGTTGAATTCCTGTACACCAACAAAGAGAACTTCAAAAAGGAAATCAGGAAAACAATACCATTTATAATAGCCCCCAAAAGATAAAATACTTAGGAATAAATCTAACCAGGGACGTTAAAGATCTATGCAAAGACAACTACAAAACACTATTGCAAGAAACCAAGAGACCTACATAAATGGAAAAACATACCATGTTCATGGATAGAAAGACTCAACATTGTGAAAATGTCAACTCTACCCGCAGCAATCTACAGATGTAATGTAATCTGGATCCAAATACCAATAGCATTCTTTAATGAAATGCAGAAACTAATCACCAACTCTATAAGGAAAGGAAAGAGGTCCTGGATAAGCACACCATTACTGAAAAAAAAAAAGAACAAAGTAGGTGGCCTCGCACTATCTGGTCTCAGAACCTACTATATAGCCACAGTAGTCAAAACAACCTGGTACTGGTACAATGACAGACACATAGACTAACGGAACAGAATCGAGAACCTAAACATAAATGCATCCACTTATGGTCAGCTGATCTTTGACAAATGACCAAAATCCATTAAAGGGGGAAAAGACAGTGTTTTTAATAAACAGTGCTGGCAAAACTAGATGCTCATCTGTAAAAAAATGAAACAGGACCCATACCTCACACCATACACAAAAACTAACTCAAAATGGATCAAAGACCAAAATATAAAACCTAAAACGACAAGAAAATATAGGGACAATGCTAGCGGCCCTAATACATGGCATAAATACAATACAAACCACAACTAGTAATGCACAACCCCCAGAAGATAGACTAGATAACTGGGAAATCCTAAGAAGTAAACACTTATGCTCATCAAAAGACTTCACCAAAAGAGTAAAAAGAGAACCAACAGACTGGGAAAAACTTTTGGCTACAACACATCTGACAAGGGTCTATTCTCCAAAATCTATAGAACACTTCAACACCTCAACAACAAAAAGACAATCCAATTTAAAAAATGGGCAAAGGATATAAACAGACACTTCACCAAAAAAGCATCCAGGCAGTTGACAGAAACATGAGGAAAAGCTGGCAATCATTAGCCATTAAAAAACCAAACTCATTGTCGTTGAGTTGATTCCAACTCACAGCAACCATATAGACAGAGTAGAACTGCCTCCATAGGATTTCCAAGGAGCGGCTAGTGGATTTGAATTACCAGCCTTTTGGTTAGCAGCTGAGCTCTTAACCACTGCACCACCAGGGCTCCCACTAGCCATTAGAGAAATGCAAATCAGAACTACAATGAGATACCGGGCACAAATCAAAAAAACAGAAAATAACAAATGTTGGAGAGGTTGCAGGGAGATTGGAACTCTTATGCACTGTTGGTGGGAATGTAAAATGGTACAACCACTGTGGAAAATGATATGGCACCTCCTTAAAAAGCTAGAAATAGAAATACCATATGATCCAGCAATCCCACTTCTAGGAATATATCCTAGAGAAATAAGAGCTGTCACATGAACAGACATATGCACACCCATGTTCATCACAGCACTATTCACAATCGCAAAAAAAATGGAGATAACCTAAGTGCCCATCAACAGATGAATGGATAAACAAATTATGGTACATACACGCAATGGAATACTACACAATGATCAAGAACAATGATGAATCCGCAAAATATCTCACAGCATGGATGAATCTGGAGGGCATTATGCTGAGTGAAATAAGTCAATCACAAAAGGACAAATACCATATGAAACCACTATTATAAAAACCCAAGAAAAGGTTTACATACAGAAAAAAACAATCTTTGATGGTTAGGAGGAAGGGGAGGGGTGGTGAGGGCAAACCATTAACTGGATAGCAGACAAGTGTTAACTTTAGTGAAGGGAAAGACAACACACAATACAGGGAAACTCAGCACAACTTGACCAAGGCAGTCATAGAAGCTTGCTAGACACATCCAAACACCTTGAGAAACCGAATGGACAGGAAATCTGAATGAATGGACCCAGGGAACCTGGGGTGTAAAGAGAAAGGGCAAGAATTCTGACACATTACGGGGATTGCAATCAATGTCACAAAACAATTTGTGTATAAATTTTTCAATGAGAAACTAATTTGTGCTGTAAGCTTTTATCTAAAGCACTATAAAATTTAAAAAAAATACACTGCTAATGGAAAAAACAATTTGATAAAATTCCTCTGGTGGGCAATGTGTCGATATGCATCAAAATCCTTAAAATTATGCATGAGCTTCAAACCCAGCAATTCCCCTTCTCAGAATTTATTTTAAGGACAAAATCAGATACAATCAAAATTAATTAAAGTATATTTATCACAGTGCATTTTATAATGTCTATTATATGAGCTTGGATAGGTAAATGCTAGTGAATTCAAATGATGGATTACTAGGCAGCCATTATATGTTGTGTTGTTCAAGAATACTATTGACATGGGGATGTCCATAATATATTGTTAACTCGAAAACACAGGCTACAAAACAAAATGCCCACTATTATTTTCATTTTCACATGGCATAAAGGTTAAAATGTTTGGAGTCAAAGACATCTTGATTCAAACCTGCATTATAACACCCAGTTCTGTCACTTGCTTCTTATACAAATGTGGGCAGATTATTTAGCCTTTCAGAGACTCAGTTTCCACCTCTTAATTTGGAAATGCTATCAATTTCTTAGAGTTTTTGTGGAGATTAGTTTAAAACATGTATGTAGAGCACTTAAGTCCCTGGGCCTGGCAATCTACTGAAAAATCAGCCATTGAAAACCCTATGGAGCACCGTTTTACTCTGGCACACATGGGGTTGCCATGAGTTGGAATTGGCTTGATGGCAACAGGCTGCTTTTTTGTTTTGTTTTGTTTTGTTTTTATGGAGAGAATTAAATACATGGCCCCAATATAATAAGAACGCCATATGTGGTTCTCAGCACCAAGCATGTGTCTTAGTTGGGGTTTTTTGATTACAGGCAATAGAAACAAATTTTGGGCAGTTTAAACACAGGACAATTTATTAAAAATAATTCAGAAAAGCTGGAGAACCAAGCTTGTAAACAGGCAGAAACCAGTTCAGCTTTCACAGTTAAATAACAGCAATCACAGGACCTGTCTTGCAGTGAGAGCATTCTAGTAGGGATGCGGCTGCCAGAATAAATGAATGTGAATCTCTTCACTCACCCAACTTCACCTACTCAAAAGTGAAACTCCCAGCAGAGAACTTCACCAGCTGAGCTGAGTCCACTGCCCACGTCCTGGCAACTGGAGGCAGGAAAGGAACAATCTGGGCCCTTAGGGTACAGATACCTGAATTTCCATCTCAGCAAGATTATACATGATGGAATTAAGTTGACTCTCCTAAAGGAAATCAGGGTTCTGTAAGCGGGATAGTGGATGCTGCTGGGTGGCCATAAAATGACAAATGTTCTTACATCATATAAACCTATAGTAATTTTGAAATTGGGGAAAAAGTAAGTAAAATATTCATTTACAAAAGAAAAAAAAGAAAGCTCTTCCACATATACATCGCCACCATAAAAGCCCTGTGAGGAAAACAGGACAGAAATTATCTCCTCATTTTACGAACAAAGGGAAGCTGAGGCTCAGGGAAGACAAATGACTAGCCCAAGGACTCTGAGCTTAGTTCAGGGCAGAGCTGGGACTGGGACAGACAGTCCTGACTCCCGGTCTAAGGCTTTCCACAGGTACCCACTGGGAAATTGTCAAACATTTCACAGACTCCTCTGCTTCCCAACCCCAAACTTCAAAGGACGCAGATCATGGTTGGTATTTCCCTTTCGTATGACTTGCTGGTCCCCCTGCTGCTTAAAGTTCAAGCCCTGTGAAAGGCCTGAGCTGGAGGTTCTGCTGGAAGCATTACAGTTGGCGTGGCTGGGGATAGCTCGGAGAATTGGCAGACTGCCTCCTTCACATTTCGGGGAGAAGAGAGGAGAATGGAGAGCCGAGAAACCACACGAGAAAGGAGTCAGTCTGGAGGAAGACAAAAAGGCAGGGGCCAGTGTGGAGAGGGAGTAGTATTGGAGCAGGCAGTGGGGAGGCAGAGAGAATGGTTTTAAAAAAAAAGAATTAGGAAAATTGCTACACCAGCCAGGGAGGGGCCAGTGATTACCAAGGTCTCCTATACCTGGCTACTGAGAAAAAGTTAGCCACTAAAACTGTCATTTCCCTCTCTGGAATAAATCACCTCTCATGATTTAGGGTGATATTTGATAGCTGAGTTCTGAAGGTTGTTTTCTGCTTTTTATCTCACTTTGCAGCATACAGAAGGAGCCCTGGTGGCTCAGTGGTGAAGTGATCACCTACTATTGGGAAGGTTGGCAGTGTGAACCCACTAGCCGCTCTGTGGTAGAAAGATGTGTCAGTCTGCTTCTGTAAAGATTACAGCCTTGAAAACCCTATGAGGGCAGTTCTACTCTGTCCTACAGGGTCTCTATGAGTCGGAATTGACTCGATAGCAACAGGTTTAACAGGTAATATATAGAAGAGCCCATCAGAAAAGCCAAACCAATTGCAAATTCCCAGATTCTATGAGTTACAGTAAGAGCCAAATAGTTCTAGAAAGATCCTATTTAGAAGTCATCTTATGTAATATATGCATTTTTTTCAGTTGGGGAAACTGAAGCATAGAATTACACATATGTCCACAACTATATATAAACACATTTAAAATATGACTATGTAGACCAGGGGCTGGGAAACTTTTTCTATTAAGGGGTACATAGTAAATGTTTTTGGATTTGTGGACCATATGGTCTCTGTCATAATTATTCAACTCTGTCATTATAGAGCAAAAGCAGCCATAGACAATATATAAACAAATGAGTATGGCTGTGTTCTAATAAAACTTTGTTTATAAACATGGCGTGGGGAGTGGACTTGACTAGTGGGCTGTGGTTTGCTATAGTTTGTCAACCTGACCTAGACCTAGTTGTTTATTGAATACCACATGAACATTCCAGAAAAATATAAAAGCAAATTGTAGGCATAAATGTAAATTTCCATAGAAATGATAATAGTGACGGCTACAATTTATGGACCACTTTCTATGTGTTTTTCTTCATTGAATTGCTCCACCAATCCTATGAGGTAGGTATTATTATGCTATTTTTTCAGATAAGTAAGTAAAAACGCATTCAGTTGCCAATGGCCATAGTTAGAAGGTGGTAGTGTCAGGATTTGAACCCAAATCTGTCTCACTTCAGGATTCAAGTGCTTAACAACTACACCATGGGAAAGAATACTAATATTTAGAAGGCAGAATAGAAAGAGCCATAAAACTTCTCACAATGCCAATGAATGTTTTCATATTATTCTGAAGGTGATTTCTGATACTTTAAATATTTTAATAAGGCATTCTATCAACAACTTGGATGACGCATGGGTCTGCACCTGTCTGTGTGTGTGTGTGTGTGTGTGTGTGCTAGTGTGTGTGTGCATGTCTATCTCAGTTTCTCTGGCACATTATTTTGTTACATTCTTTTCTCACAGTCTGTTTCTTCGGCTGTCTCTAGCACACACACTAAGAATTAAGGAAGAATCAGAGCCAGAGCCCACCCACCTTAGACACTGGGAAGCTAAAGGTCTCTAACACTGAGAGGAATTCATGCCTGAAGGAGAGAAGAGGACAGCTCTAGATGATTATCCTAAATTTTTAAAGCCAAACCAGGGAAGACTTGAGGAAATGAGTCACTGAACCCAGGAGAAAGAAAAACAGCTAAGTGATGGCAGGAGAAAACAAGGATAATATAGCCTTACTGTTAAAGTGAGGTTTAGAAGTCCACAGAGACGCAGAAAGGAAACACTGAAATGGCTGAGTTACATTCCTGAAACTAACATGCAACATTGTTTCATCAGGCTTACGGTTGTTTGGGCCAAGAATGAGGCAGGAACAGATTTCTACTTAACAGAGACATCATCTCATGTTCTTTACTGTCCCCAGATTGTCTCCTCTGGTACAGCCTTAAGGGGAAACAACGGCCATCTCTGTACCTTCTATTCTTGAATCACAAAACTGGCTGTTCTTCACTCAGATGCTGAGATTGGTGTGACAAACAGATGTACTACACTGCAGCCATTAAAAACCTCCTAACATCTGTACTGAGCCCATGAAAGGACTTTGAGCCACTAACTTTCCAGCTAAAAATAAGCCTAATAGGAAAAGTTGGAGAATGTTTCATGTATGAATATTGTAGGCTTTCACTCAGTACGTCACTAGAAACAGAAGCAAAACTGTGAGGCAATTAAACTTTGCCCTTGATCTTTTCCTATCCATCTAGCATATTT
Organism: Trichechus manatus latirostris; assembly: GCF_000243295.1. Lineage (NCBI taxonomy): Eukaryota > Metazoa > Chordata > Mammalia > Sirenia > Trichechidae > Trichechus > Trichechus manatus. The sequence goes on from NW_004443943.1 coordinate 6,332,323, forward strand.
CCACTGCATTAACCTTCTTAATGCAAACCTCTGATCATTCCACTCCCATGCTCACAAACCTTCATATTTAACACACTGTACTGGTAATGGTGCTGGGAAAACAGGCACTTTCATGTTTCTGGCGAAACTATAAACTGATACAATCCTAAGGAGAGACTTTTGGCAATGGCTACCAAAATTACAAATGTGCATACTCTGATCTAGGAATTTATACTATGGCTATACTTGTACCCGTATGAAATGAAGTATGTATAAGATTATTCACTGTAACATTATTAGTAATGATAACAAATTATGTGTACTTCCACTCCTGGATAAAATGTACTCAGTCACAGCAGGTAAAAGCTCTTGCTGCAACAACTAAAACCAAATGGATAAATTGAAAGAAACATTTTAAAGTCATGAAAGAGCTGTGGAAATATAAAAAACTAGATGAACTAGAATTCCAAAAGGAAAAGCCATTTCTAAGGCTGAAGAGACATAGACACTCCAGGCTGTCAATCAAAAGCCTGGGAAGACCATCAAAGGACAGAGATAAACCAAGAATCTTGCTAAAACTATAAGCTCAGCTCTACTCCAACTCAATCTCTGTTTGAATTGGTAATCAGCCTCTCACCCCATCTGCCATAGGGGAGTTCCCTCTTTGATGTAAGATATCATCAGGAGTCTCTACAGCTCTTGTATGCAAAATGCCCAGCATACAACCAAAACTTACTACACACTCAAAGAATCAAGAAAGATGACTGATAATCAAAAAATAAAACAAAAACAAACTTACAGAGGATTGAAGTAATGAAGTTATAGGAAAAGCACAATAAATGTGCTTTCTGTTTAAAACATATGTGCTAATATGTTTTTTTTTAAATACAGGAAGAACAAAGCAAAGATGTCCCCTTTCACCACTCCTATTCAATACCATACTGCAAGTCTTAGCTAAATATATAAGATAATAAAAGCAAATAAAAGGTATACCTATTGGGAAGGAAGAAATAAAACTGGCTTTGTTCTCATATGACATAATTGTCTATGTAGAAAATCTCAAAGAATCAGCAATAATCAAAAAAACCTCCTAGATGAAGGAACCCCCAAGACTATGGTCCCCAGAAACCTTACTAATTCAGAATTGAAGTCCACCTTCCACCCAAAGATTAGACAGACCTGTAAAACAAACAACAACACACATGAGGAGCATGCTTCTTAGTTCAATGAAGTATATGAGACCAAATGGGCAACACCTGACCATAAGCAAAGATAAGGCAAAAAGGGACAGAAAATATGGACGAATGGACATGGTGAAACCAGGGTGTAAAGGGAAAGGGGGAGAGTGCTGACACATTGTGGGGAATGCAACCAATGTCACAAACAATTTGTGTATAAATTTTTGAATAAGAAACCAATTTGTGCTGTAAACTTTCACCTAAAATACAATTAAAAAAAAAAAAAAACCTCCTGGAACTAATAAGTGATTATAGTAAAGTTGTAGGATATATTGTTAATATACAAAATTCAATTGTGTTCCTATATACCAGCAATGAACAACTGGAGTTTGAAATTAAAAACACAATACCATTTACATTAGCACCCCCAAAAATGAAATACTTGGGTATAAATCTAACAAAATATGCACGAGATCTATATGAGGAAAACTACAAAACTCTCATGAAAGAGCTCAAAGAAGATCTAAATAAATGGAGAGACATCCCATGTTCATAGATAGGAAGACTCAATATTGTTAAGGTGTCAGTTTTTCCCATCTTGATCTATGGATTCAATGCAAGTCCAATCAAAATCTCAACAAGTTATCTTCTGGTTATTGACAAACTTCTTCTAAAGTTATATGGAAAGGCAAAAGTCACATGATAGCCAACACACTATTGAAGAAGAAAAGCAATGTTGAAGGGCTGACATTACCTACTTCAAGACCTACCATAAAGCTAAAGTAATCAAGATAGTGTTGTGCTGGCAAAAGAATAGACAAATAGATTAGTGGAACAGAATAGAGAACTCAGAAACAGATCCACACAATTTGAGTCCTGAAGTGAGATAGATTTGGGTTAAAATCCTGACACTATCACCTTCTAACTGTATGGCCATTGGCAAGTTCAACTGACCCTTCACCAAAGAGGACATTCAAGCAGCCAATAAACACATGAAAAGACGTTCATGAACATTAGCCATTAGAAAGATTCAAATCAAAACTACAAAAGCACAAAGGCTATTCAACAGAGAAAGGATAGTCTTTTTAACAACTGACACTGGAACAACTGAACATAGCATGCACACAAAAACAAAAAGGATCTAGGCATGTACCTTACTCCTTTCACAAAAATTAACTCTAAATGAATCATAGACCTAAATGTAAAATACAAAACTATAAAACTTATAGAAGATAAAATAAAAGGAAATCTAAGTGACCTTGGGTTTAGCGATGACTTTTCAGATATAACACCAAAGGCACAATCCATGAAAGAAAAAAATTGATAAGTGGGACTTCATTAAAATTAAAGTTTCTGTTCTGTGTAAGACACTTAAAAAAATGAAAAGACAATCCACAGACTAGGAGAAAATATTTTTAAAATATACATCTGATAAAGGACTGTATCCAAGACATACAGTGAATACTTTTTTTTTTTTTTTAAATAACATTTTACTGTGTTTTCAGTGAAAGTTTACAAAACAAATTAGGTTCCCATTTGAGAATTTCTATACAAATTGTTCAGTGACATTAGTTACATTTTTCACAATGTGTCAGCATTCTCTTTAATTGTGTTCTGGTTGTTCTGTTTCCAGTGCTCTAGCTTCCCTGCCCCCTCATCTTTTCCTCTTTGCTTTAGAGTAATTGTTGATCTTTTGGTCTCATATAGATGTTTTCTTTAATGAAGCACTGTACTCATGGGTAATATTCTTTATTTTGTGTGCCAATCTGTTATTTCACTATAACATGACCTCGGGATAGTTTCAGTTCAAGGTTTAAAGAGTATCTCAGGGTGATAGTCTCAGGGAATCCTCTAGTCTCAACTGATCCAGTAAGTCTGGACTTTATAAGAATTTGAGTTCTGTTTCACTTATTTCTCCGATTCTGTCAGGGTCCATCTATTGTGGCCCTAATCAGAATGGTCAGTAGTGGTAGCCAAGCACCATCTAGTTCTCCTGGTCTCATGGTAGATGACGCCATGGCTAGTGTAGGCTAGTAGTCCTGTAGATTAGATTCTTCTCTGAGACTTTGGTTTCCTTCTTTCACTTTTGCTTCTGATGAGTAGAGACCAATAGTTATATCTTAGATGGCTGCTGGCAAGCTTTTAAGATCCCAGATGCTGCTCACCTCACTGGGATGTGGAACATGAACTTTGTGAACTATATTATGCCAATTGACTGAGTTGTCCCATGAGATTAAGGTCCTAAGGCTGCAAGTCCAGAAAACAAATTTCACAAGGTGTTTGGTTATGTCTGAAGAGTATCTGTAACTGTGTCCTCTATGAATACATACGTGTGCATACACATATCTGTATGTATGTACATATAGATGCTTCTATCTGTGCACACATGTGTACACACCTGTACCTACCCATACACATACATATGTGACCATACAGTCATTTTTTGGATATTGTTGATATTGTTGCCAAACTATATATGTCAGATTATTTAGCACAAACATCCTTTTTTCTTGTGCACTTTTTAGTGGCATCGTTTACTTTGGTCAAGCTGTGCTCATTACACCCACATTCAGTGCTACTTTTTCCATCACCAAAACTAACAAGTATCTATGATCTAAAGAGTGATTCCACCTCTCCTCCCCTACCCATCCCTGGTAACCATCAATGAACATTGGTCTCTGTATATATATTTATTCTAGTCTCCTTATGCAAGTGGGATCATACAATATTTGTCCTTATATGATTGACTTATTTCACTTAGCATTATGTCCTCCAGATCCATCATTGTTCTTGATGGTTGCATAATATTCCATTGTATGTATGTACCACATTTTGCTTATCCATTCATCTGCTGAAGGGCACTTAGGCTGTTTCCATTTTTTGCTATTGTGAATAATGCTTCAATGAACATAGGTATGCATATGTCTGTCCATGTCTCTTTTATTAGATCTCTAGGATATATACCTAGGAGTGGCATTGCTAGATCACAAGGAATTTCTATTTCTAGTTTTTTGAAAAAGGGCCATACCATTTTCCATAGTGGTTGTACCATTTTACAGTCCCACTAGCAACGGATAATGGTTCCAATCTCCCCACATCCTCACTAACATTTGATGTTATCTGTTTTTTTATCAGTGCCATTTTAGCTGGGGTGAGATGGTATCTTAATGTAGTTTTGATTTGAATCTCTCTAATGGCTAATGATCATGAGTGTCTTTTCATGTGTTTGTTGGCTGCCTGAATGTCCCCTTTGGTGAAGTGTCTGGTCATGTCCTTTACCCATTTTTTAATTCGGTTGTTTGTCTTTTTGTTGTTGAGTTGTTGGAGTTTTCTATATATTTTAGAGATTAGACCCTATTGGATATGTTGTTTCCAAAGATGTTTTCCCAGTTTGTAGGTTGTCTTTTTATTGTTTTGATAAAGTCTTTTGAAGACATAAGTGTTTAATTTTTATAATACTCAGTGAACTCTTAAAGCTTAACAACAACAAAAAAAACAACTCAATTACAAAATGAGCAAAATATCTGAAAAAACACCTCACCAAAGAAGATATATAGACAAACTTAAGCATATGAAAAGATGTTCACCATCATATGTGATCAGGAAATCGCAAATTAAAACAACAATGATATCTACTACACACCTGGTAGAATGGCTACATTCTGAAACCAAAATACTGACATCAAATGCTGGCAAGATGTAGAACAATAGGAACCTTCATTCACTGATGATAGGTATGCAAAGGGGTCTAGTCACTTTGGAAGACAATTTAGCAGTTTCTTATAAAGATAAACAGAGTCTTACCATATTGATCCAGCAATCACTGTCTTTGGTATTTATGAAAATGAGTTGAAAACTTATGTCCATATCAGAACTTACACTAATGTTTATAGCAGCTTTATTCATAACTGCCAAAACTTGGAAACAACCAAGAAGCCCTACAATAGGTGAATGGATAGACAAATTGGTTCATTCATGTAATTGAATACTATTCAGCAATAAAAAGAAATGAGCTAACAAGCCATGAAGGTACATGGAGGAACCTCAAATGCATATTGCTAAATGGAAGAACCTTAAATGCAACAGCGGAGTGAAAGAAGTCAGTCTGAAAATGCAACATACTATATGCCTTAGGCTAGGTTCTCTAGAGAAGCAACACCAGTGAAGCATCTAAATATATGGAGAGAGAGAGATTTATATCAAGGAGATGGCTCGCAGAGTTATAGAGGCTGGAAAGTCTCAAGTCTGTGGGTCAGGCTGGAGCCTTCTCCTGACTCACATAGCTGCAGGGGCTGGCTAACTCAACAGTTAAGCTGCTAGCTCAAGTCCCAAGAACTGGAGGTCAGATGAACAGGAGCCAGCTGCAGGATCCAGAGTGGGGAAAAGTCAGTGAGCCTTGCCAGAAAGTCCACCTATATTGGATGCAGGCCACACCCCCAAGGAAATTCCCTTCCAACTGATTGGCTACTCACAGCAGATCCCATCATGGCAGAGATCACATTATATCAGATCTCATCATGGAGGTGATTACATTATATGACTACCAAACTACATCATAACTTCCAAACCACTGAGAATAATGGCCCAGCCAAGTTGACATAAAACCTTAATGATCACAGTCCAACCCTTGTCAACTTAGCACCTGTACATATCTCCTTAAACCATACATAATCTCTAAATAAAGACAATTATAAAGTCATACTTGTGCCTAACATGATACACCTAATACACATACAACCAAAAAATGCACGTCCTGTTTACATCTTATATTTTATAAGTGAAGAAAACAAAAAAATATTTGATGCACACATACAAGGAAGAAATATCCCTAACAATTACAATCTTTGTTTCTGCAACTGTTAACATGGTCGTAAATGCCATTTAGAACTTCTTCTTCCATTACCCATTCCATATTCTCTTTGCCCTCAGCAAGCACCGCAGTTGGTTGTGCTTCTTTGCCTGCTGGGGTGACCCAAACCTTCATTCCTGAAGGGTCTGGGCCTTTGGTAGTCATGTCAGAATTGGGTTGCTGTAATTTTCCATTGACTTTAACCACAGAGCATGGTAGTACTAAGAGATGCCCTAAGGGATCTCCTGCATTCCAGATATACTCTTCTTTACCTCCATTATGTAATATCTATCTGATTTCCTCCTGGTAATCAGGATGAATCACACTAGTCAATATGGTGATTCCCTTCTTTGCCTGTTGATCCAGAGGCATAAAGAGCCCAAAGTGGCCAGGTGGCATTCTTAACTTCCAGTTCAATGGAATCAGTGATGTGTCTCAAGGCAGGTGGATTCCTTCCTTTGGAACTAAGACCTCTAGACTCACAGAGCATAGGGCTGCGGGAACAGGAAGCAAAAATTTTGCAAGCGGATCACTAGGGGTAATAGTGGTTCCACACCCATTTCCACCTCTTAATTCCTAGACCCATGAATCCTGGTTATGGGAGAAATAGCACCATATGTTGGACGCTGGTTTAGAGCATATACAAACCCCTGGAGAACATTGCCCCAACCCTGCAAGGTATTGCCACCTAGCTGGCCCTGTAATTGTGTCTTTAGAAAACCATTCCATCGTTCTATCTAGGCAGCTGCTTCAGGATGATGGGGAACATGGGAAGACAAGTGAATGCCATGAGCATGGGCCCATTGTGGCACTTCATTTGCTGTGAAGTGAGTTCCTTGATCCAGGGTGATACTGTGAGGGATACCGTGATGGTAGATAGACATTCTTTAAGTCCAAGGATGGTAGTTTTGGCAGAAGTATTATGTGCAGGGAAGGAAAATCTGTATCATATCCCGGGTGTCTATTCCAGTAAGAGCAAAACACATCCTTTTCCATGATGGAAGCAGTCTAATGTAATTAACCTGCCACTGGATTGCTGTCTGATCACCTCAAGGAATGGTGCCATATAGAGGACTCAATGTTGGTCTTTGCTGCTGGCAGACTGAGCACTCAGCAGTGGCTGTAGCCAAGTCAGCCTTGGTGATTGTAAGTCCATGTAGCTGATCCCATGCATAACCTCCATCCTGATACCATGGCCACCTTGTTCATGAGCCCACTGGGCAATGACGGGAGTATCTGGGAACAGAGGATGACTGGTTTCCACAGAACGCATCATCCTATCCACTTGATTGTTAAAATCCTCCTCTGCTGAGGACACACTTTGGCGAGCATTCACATGAAACACAAATACCTTGATCCATTCAGAGAGGTTTATCCGCATATCTCTTCCCCATACCTCCTTGTCTACAATTTCCCAATCATGTTCCTTCCAAGTCCCTGAACCATCCAGCCAAACCATTAACCACAGCCATGAATCAGTACACAATTGCACAGCAGGCCATTTCTCCTTCCAAGCAAAGTGAACAACCAGGTGCACTGCTTGAAGTCCTGCCCAGTGGGAGGATTTTCCCTATCCACTGTCCTTCAGGGAGGTCCCAGAAAGGGCCTGTAGTGCTGTCGCTGTCCACTTTCAAGTGGTGCCTGCATATCCTTCAGAACCATCTGTAAACCAGGCATGAGTTTTCTCTTCTTCAGTCAACTGATCATAAGGAACTCCCCATGAGGCCATAGGTCAAGACTGAGAGATGGAAGATAAAGTGACAGGAGTGGAGACCACAGGCATTTGGACCACTTCCTCATGCAACATATTTGTGCTTTCAGGTCCTGTTTGGGCCCAATCTCATAAATACCACTTCCATTTAATGATGGAGTGCTGCTGTGCACGTCCAAATTTATGGCTCCATGGGTCAGACAACACCTAGTTCATGACGGGCAGCTCAGGCTGCCTGGTGACTTGGTGGCCCATGATTAAGCATTCAGTCTCTACTAAGGCCCAGTAACAAGCCAAAACTGTTCCTTACAAGGAGAGTAGTTATCTGCAGAGGATGGCAGGGCTTTGTTCCAAAAACCTAAGGATCTGCACTATGATTCACCAATAGGAGCCCACCAAAGACTTCAAACAGCATCTCTATCTGCCATGGATATTTCAAGCACCATTGGATCAGCTGGATCATACGGTCCGAGTGACAGAGCCACTTGAATGGCAGCCTGACCCTGTTGCAGAGCCTTCTCTAGTTCTGGGCCCCACTCAATACTAGTAGCTTTTTTAGTCACTTGATAAATAAGCCGGAGTAGCACACCCAAGTGAGGGATATGTTGCCTCCAAAATCCAAAGAGACCCACCAGGGGTAATGCCCCCATTTTAGTTGCGGGAGGGGCCAGGTGCAATAACTTATCCTTTACTTTAGAAGGAATATCTCAACATTCCCCACACCACTGGACCCCTAGACATTTCACTGAGGTGTAAGGCACCTGAATTTTTGTCAGATGAATATCCTACCCTCTAGCATGCAAATGTTTTACCAGTGAGTCCAGATTCATTGACACTTCTTCCTTACTAGGTCTAGCCAGCATAACGTTGTCAGTGTAATGGGTCAATGTGATATCTTGTGGAAGGGAAAGGCAACCAAGTTCCCTGCGCACTAAATTATGACATAGGGCTGGAGAGTTGATATACCTCTAAGGTAGGACAGTGAAGGCGTATTGCTGGCCTTGCCAACTGAAGGCAAACTGCTTCTGGTTGTCCTTCAAAACAGGTATGGAGAAAAAGGCATTACCCAGATCAATAGCTGCATACCGGGTATCAGGAGATATATTAATTTGCTTAAGCAATGAAACTATATCTGGAACAGCAGCTGCAGTTGGGGTCACCACCTGATTAAGTTTTCAATAATCCACTGTCATTCTCCAAGATCCATCTGTGTTTTGCACAGGCCAAATAAGCGAGTTGAATGGGGATGTGGTGAGAATCACCACCCCTGCATCCTTCAAGTCCTTAATGGTGGTAGTAATCTCTGCAATCCCTCCAGCAATGCAGTATTGCCTTTGGTTTATTATTTTCCTCGGTAGGTGAAGTTCTAATGGCTTACACTTGGCTTTTCCTACTATAATAGCCCTTACTCCATTTGTCAGACATCCAATGTGGGGGCTCCATCAGTTGCTGAGTATATCTATTCCAATTATGCATTCTGGAACTGGGGAAATCACTACAGGATGGGTTCGGGGACCCAACAGACCTACTGTGAGACGGACATAAGCTAAGACTCCATTAATAACCTGACTTCCATATGTCCCCACTTTGACTGGTGGGCCACAGGGATGTTTTGGGTCTCCTGAAATTAGTGTAGTTTAGAGTCAGTATCCAGTAAATCCTGAAAAGTCTTATTATTTCCTTTTCCCCAATGAACAGTCACTCTTGTAAAAGTCATAGAGCCATTAGGGGAAGACTGGTAGAAAGATTAACAGTGCAAATTTTTGGCAATGTAATGGGGTCCTTCCTCAAGGACACCCAGCCTCCCCTTCATTCAAGGGGTTGTGGGTCTGTAAACTTGTTCAAGTCTGGGAATTGATTGAGGGTCTGTGACTGTCTATTCTGGTGATTCAAGTTAGACTGCCATTCACTTGACCTCAAATTCTTCTGTTTGTACAGAACAAATAAATATTTACTAGATTTCCTACCTATTTCACTCCTAGGGACACCACGACTAAGTAGCCAATGCCATAAATCCATATGAATCCGACTATTCTGATTACTGCTTTGACTGCTATCCATTACAGTAACCATGCATACCTTGTCTTTGTCAATTGAGTGCCGCTACTTGGTTCCTACCACCACGGGGTCCAATCAGCCCCTTTGTAGATAGGTATCTTAATTCAGTTAGGGTAGTTTCCATTGTCAAATCTGACTTACATAAAATAGCAATCATAGGAGTCTTTAAGGATCCAGGGGCTCCCTTCACAAATTTGTTCCTCACCATGTGGAAGGCGTGTTCTCTGAGCATTCCATGTGTAGGTCTGCAGTTCTAACCTGATAAATCCAATCTAACATGCCAATTTCCCTAAGGCTTTGGATACCTTCTTCTACAGTATACCAAGGCAGATCTGGTACTTCAACTTGATTTAGTGTGGGTCACTGTATAATCCATACTTCTGCAACCCAACCAAATAAACTACTAGACCCTTTCCTAACCTCTTGAGCTGACACATTGAATGAAGAATCTGTGCTTAGTGGGTCCATATCAATAAACTCAGACTGATCTGTCTTTACATTCCTTGCACCGTTATCCCACACCCTTAATAGCCATTCCCACATATACTCCCCAGGTTTCTGTATGTACATATTAGAAAAGCCAAGCAGTTCTTTTGGAGTGTAGTGTAGCTCCTCCTGGGTCACACTTTGTACTTCACCTTTTATGGCTTGCTGGGACTTACGTCTACTTATAGGTCTAGAAGCCAAAATGGGTAGTGGGATGTGTTTTGAGAACATTCAGCATTGTCTTGTAAGGCATCTGCCAGAATATGCCCCAGGCAATGACTCAGACAAAGGCTCTTCAGACACAGCTGGATTAATCTCATCAGATGGGGATAGAGAGGCTAATGGTTTTACTGGGGAGGGTGGCTTAGCAGACAAAGATGGAGTAATCTCTTCAAATGAGAGTGAGAGAGGGCTGGTTCTGTTGGCAGGAGTCATTCAATGGAACTTGGGGGCTCAGTGTCCCCAGCTTCCTGATTATCTGTCCATATGTCCATCCCAAGTTTTAGGATCCCATTTCTTCCCAATCAACAGTCTCACTTTAAGTTTAGACACCACTCAAGATCGGGAATTCAGTTGGTGTTGTAATTCAACCACTCTTATGATAAGACTCTGGGTTTGGTTTTTGGCAATATCAGCTCTGTTACTACCAGAAATAAGGCTCTCTTTCAAGGCACAAGCAGAAGTTTTGAGGTCATTTATGTAGCACTTGAGCTTTGAATCTGAAACCCTGAGCTCACCTCTTTCTTTCACCACTTTGTCGAAAGGAAATAGAACCAACTAATCAGCTTCCTTTTACTTATCAGGATGACAAAATTGTAGACAGGTATCAAACGTGATCACCCAGTGCCTCACCTCTCACCAATACCTGATCTATTGGTGGTGATATTTTGAGTATTTCTATTGCTACCTCACATCATGAGTTAGCAGTGCCCTCTTTACTACTGGGAGCAGGGTCATCAACAACTTTAAGACTAACTCAGACTTGAGAACCAATTTAGAAAACTCATCCTTACAATTTTGTTTCTCTAGAACCACTCTTGGTACCAAATGTCTTACTCTGGGTTCTTTAGAGAAGCAAAACCAGTGAAGTGTCTATATACATATATATATAGAGAGAGAGATTTATATCAAGAAAATGGCTTACGTGGTTGTAGAGGCTGGAAAGGGGTCCCAAGTCCATGGGTCATTCAGGCTACAGGCTTCTCCTGAGTCATGTAGGTGCAGGGGCTGGTGAACCCAGGATCAGCAGGTAAGCTGCTAGCTCAAGTCTGAAGAACTGGAGATCAGATGAACAGGAGCCAGCTGTAGGATCCAGAATGAGCAAAAGTCAGTAAGCCTAGCCTTGCCAGAAAGTCCATCTAAGTTGGATGCAGCAACACCCCCAAGGAAACTCCTTTCAACTGATTGGCTACTCACAGGGGATCCCATCATAGGTGATCACATTATATCAGATCTCATCAAGGAGATGATTACATCATTATACAACTGCCAGTCTGCATCATAACTGCCAAACCACTGAGAATCATGGTCCAGCCAAGTTGACACACAACTTTAATGGTCACACTGTGTGATTCCAACAATGTGACACTCTGGAAAAGGTAAAAAACTATAGAGATAGTAAAAATAATCAGTGGTTGCCAGGTGCTTGGGGTGGAGGTAGGAAGGGAGGAATAGGTGGAAGACGGGATTATTTTTTTAGTGCAGCAAACTCTTCTGTATGGTACTGTAACAGTGGATTCATAACATTAATCATTTGTCAAAACCCACAGAACTGTAGAATACAATGACTGAATCCTAATGTAAACTATGGGTTAATAATAATGTAACAATATTGGCTCATCAAAGGCATATATGTGCATATACTGGTGCATGTATGGGCGTATCTGTAGGCATATGTATATACATGTATGTGTGTGCTGCATATATATTTATACATATAATAAAGCACATAGGGGGTACAGTTGCAGATATTTCCTAGACATAACCAAACAACTCATGGGATTGATTTACTGGATTTGAAGTCTTAGGACGAGAGTCTCACTAGTCAACTTGGTCGATTGGCATAACATAGTTCATAAAGTTTATGTTCTACATTCTAGTTTGATGAGTAGCATCTGGTGTCTTAAAAGCTTATGAGTGGCCCCCTAAGATACAACTGTTGGTCTCTACTCATCTAGAGCAAAAGAGAAAGAAGGAAACCAAAGAAGACTCAAAGAAGAAACTAGTCTACAGGACTAATAGCCTACATGAACTACAGCCTCATCTACGCTGAGACCAAAAGAACTAGATGGTGCCTGGCTACCACTACCAATTGTTCTGACCAGGGACACGATAAATGGCCCCAGATAGAATGGGAGAAAAATGTGGAACAAACTCAAATTCTTGAAAAAGGCCAGACTTACTGAACCAGTAGAGACTAGAGGAACCCCTGAGCTCCTAAGATACCCTTTAAACTATGTACTGAAACCACACCACGAGGTCATCTTTCAGCTAAACAACAGATTGGTGCATAAAATAAACATTATCACTTGTGAGTACTGTGTTCCCTTAAAAAAAAAAATCATCCATATGAGACCAACAGTCAACATTTACCCTAAAGCCAAGATGAGAAGGTAAGCGGGGGTAGGGCAGGGAAGCTAGATTAATAGAAATAGAACAACCAGAACAGAAATAATGAGAATGTTGACATATTGTAAAAAATATAACCAATGTCACTGAACAATATGTATAGAAATTGTCAAATAGGAACCTAATTTGCTGTGTAAATTTTCACCAAAAACACAATGAAATATTATAATAATAAAAAAAAAATCGGTTCATCAATTGTAACAAATGTACCACACTAATGCACGATGTTAAGAATAGGGAAAACTGTGGGAGAGAGGGGGTATAGGCAGCTGTCTGTACTTTCTGTACAATTTTTGGTAAACATAAAACTGCTCTAAAAATAAAACCTATTTTAAAAATGATAATACTGTGGTAACTGAGTGTCCAAATACTGTACTGAAGTGACCCAGAGAAGGAACTGTAGAAAGACTGGTAGTAGTAATAGTACTAGAAGTAGGAGTCGTACAGTAATAATGATTGTGGCTAAGAGATATTAAGTACTTGCTTTGTGTCAGGTACTCTGCAAAGAACTTTGCATATGAAATAAAGTAGCACAGTTTGCTGTTAATGTTGCTACTAGCAGAAGTACAGAATTCAGTAAAAGAATAAAAACACAGTGCAGTGGAGTATCAAGTAGGATTTTCTGAGGAACAGTGTTTTTTCCCAGCCTAGTTCCTGATTGTGAACTTCCTCTACTAGGAGATAGAATAGGGCTAAAAGAACTGTCTTTTTTTCTTACCTATAGGAAGCTGTCTGAATCGCCCACACTTGGTCTCCGGGAGAGTGCTCCCTGGGTGAGCAAAGGCAAATCCTGGCAGCATTAAGATCCTGCCAAGACAGAGGGCCAGCTTTGTGCTTCTCCAGCCTGGACTTGCCTTTTTCATCAAGCATCTCATTGATCCCTCAGTTGTATTTGCTAAGGAGCCCAGTGCCTTCTGACACATACACAAACACACACACACATACTCACACAGACCACGAGCAGTGAATGGATCAAGTGTGCATGGGGCAGCACCCAGCTTAGCTGGAGCGGTGTCTCAGTGAGATAGTGAGTCTTTGCACTGATATAACAATGGTCTTCAAAAAGAATATGCAAATTTGCCTCATCCACTTATTGAAATAAGACCCTGAAAGGGCTGCTATGCAGTGTTTAGAGAGTACCCATAAACTCTGGCTAATTTCAAATAACTATTTTCCATTAATCGCCTCAAAATTGAAAAAAATACATACAACTGAATTGAAAAACAAACAGATGAGCATCACTTATTTCTACTCTCTCCATTCTAAAGAGGCAATAGTCCAAGAAACCACATTCCTGCCCTTATAAATCAGCTGCCAACATGAATGTGATTCTTCAGCTATGAGAAAATGTCTTCTGAAGGGTACAGGTTGGTTAATATTGGAAATTCTTATGTACTTTGGGAGATAACACTGTTTGCTCTGATAAAGACCAGCACTTTTTTCTTCCTTTTTATCTGGACTTGTCAAGAATCAGTCATGTCTTTTTGCATTTTTCCTTTCTCTCCCTCTCACCCTTGCCCTCTTTGAGATTAATGCCAATAACATGTTTTCCTGATACAGTGGTGGATATAATCCAGTATTGATTTCTTCTATGTTAAATAAAATCTTGAGACCTAGGAAAAATTTTCCTTTAGATATAATAAATAAAAGTTACAACGTGGAGCAACTATAAGCAGGAACACACTAGCCATGCCAATGCAAATATTCAGATTCGTGACTTTTAGATTTCTTAAGTGTTCAGATTTATGATTTTTAATCTCTTATTATTACAGTTTATACATAAAATTGAAGGAAAACAGATGTATAAAAAGAAAGAAGACAGGTAGGAAGGTAGGGAGGTAGCGAAGAAGGAAGGGAGGGAGGAAGGAAGGAAGGGAGGGAGAAGGAAGGGAGGGAGAAAGGAGAGAGGAAGGAAGGAAGGAAGGAAGGGAAAAAGTAATCCAAGTTGGGATTCAAGGTACTTGAGAGAGTAAGCCAACTTCAATGGTAAAAAGAAAATACAGTCAACTCTGGATTTTCCAGCTACCTATTGGTTACTGTTTGGAGAAAATCAGTAGCAGATGGAAATTTACTCTCAGCAAAAAAAAAAAAAAAAAAAAAAAAAAAAATCCTTTTCTGTGAGTTTTATGCCTGGAACATAGTTGCTTCTCAGTATATATTTGGTAAATAAATAAATGAAAGAGTAAGTATGTAAATGTCTTTTGTTGTTGTTAGTAAAACTGAAGCCTATAGAAGTTCAGTGAGTTGCCCAAAGTCATATAGAAAATCTTAGGTGTCTAAAGTACATTAGATGGAAAACATAGGAAAGACCACCTGTTGGAACCTGGATTCTAGTTCTGGATTTGCTTTGTCATTTCCCCTCCCTGGGTCTCTAGGTTATAGAAGGCAGGGGCTCATCTGTATTGTTTTCTGCTATATCTTCAACGCTAAGCACAGTGTCTACATAATAGGTGCTCAATAAACAAATGTTATTTCCCCATCTATAAAATTTATAGTTTTCCAAATGAGGAGATTGGAACTGAGACTTCCTAAGTGCTCCTTCTAATTCTGTCTGTCTGATAAAGGAGATTTGCTCCTAGTTATTGTTTCACCCTCCACTTTCCGATTTCACTGCCCAAGTTATATAAGAAAGCAAATACAGGTGGGTGAGGTTTCAACATCCTTTCTCCAATGTTATGCCATCATCCCACTGAGCTCTTATTTCCACAAGAAAAACCACAAAAACTCAATCTTAATTGAAAACAGTGAATCAATCACTTCATTGTCTATTGTGTAAAATGAGTTCCAGAATCACCACAGACCTCCCAATCTCCCAACCTCAGCAGCCGAAGATCCTCTAAACTTTTGCGTGAGGTAGCTCCAGTCACTCTTCCCAAGAGGGGTTTGAAATGTGCTTTCTTTCTCCATGTCTTCCGGGAATGCTCAAACAGCAATAAACAAAAGCCTGGAAAAACCAGCAGCAGTGATGCTCCAAGTATTGTAGAAGATTTCCCTGAGACAGACTAATTCTCCCACATGTCTAATAGCAGAATCCTTCCCCTCCTTTCATGACACACCCTAAACAGAATAGTAGAAAACCCTGAAGCATAAGCAAAAGAGTCTGTGGAAGGAGCTGCCTAGCCTTCCTGCTGGTCCACCTACCAAGGAAAACCTATGTTTCTCCTCTTTTTAGGACTACCTTCCTGAGGAGGGACAGCCCCAGCAGTAGCTCACCCTTAGACTATGGAGTAATGTACAGTATACTGGGAAGGCCCCAGCTCAGGGAATTAAGAGCTCCAGTTTGACCTCTGACAGACTATGTGACTTTGGAAAAATCATTTTCCTCTTTGAGCTTCAGACTCAGTTTTTAAAACTTCTTTGCCCTTTTGAATATGAAATGTCTTTTTAAAAAACATTTTAAGTGCAAAAATAATACACAATATAGAAATTTTTAAATGCACATAAATAAAAAGAAAAACATAACAACCACTCATAATCAATCCTACAACCCAATAATAGTCACTCAACATTTTTGTGTATTCCTTTTGGTGAGATTGCTTAGAATTTTAGCATCATTAAATGTATGTCTCCCAGTGAGTGTTGCCCCTTTGGAACTCCCCCTTGGTAACTATCCTCTGTAGACTGTGACACAGTCTTTTGAATATACTTGGTGATAATAAGTTATCAGTACTGGCTGTGATTTTTTGAAAAGTTATTTGGAGACAAATCATACAGATCATTCTTCTAAAGATCAAGCTGGGTACCTCCATTTGGTATTTTTATTTTAAGGGTCTGACTATAAAGTTTCAAGGCTATTTCTCGTATTTCTCTGGAGTGAGCAAAATTCTTGATGCTTAATTTTCCAGAAGGAGAGGAACAAATTTCATTATTTTAGGGCAATATTTCTCAATATGTGTTCGAAGGCACATCAGACGTTGGAGATGTCTCCTGGAAAAAGAGTTCTGTGGTCAAAAAAGTTTGGGGAAAGACAGATAACCTATCTACTCCCTTAAAGACTCACAGTGCCTTCAGTGTGTTAAAGACTCTGAGATTTCTCTGCAAGAAAACCCTTAAGAATAGAAAAAAGAAAAGAAAGTCTTTTCGTTTTAATTAACTGTATTTCCTAAACTTATTTGAGTTCAATACTTAACTGGAAAAACACCACATCAGTTTTTCCATTAATCAGGCATTGTAGCTAGTATAGTTTGGAAGACGACCATGAAGATTGGCTCTGCTTCTACTGACTCATCACTTAACCTCTCTGATCTTCAGGCTCCTCTTTTGTAAGATATGAATTAAAATCTTACCTATATCATAGGACTATTCTAAAAGGCAAAGGAGATAAACATGTAAAGCACTTAGACCGGTGACTGGTACATAGTGAGTGCTCAAATAAATGGGAGCTCTTATTATTTGAAGTAGATGAAAGAATGAGGAAAGGATGACGATGGACAAAATTTGTCGAGGAAGAGAGGGGTAATAAGGGCAGTGATCGCTCTTAACTGACATAGGAGGTTCTTGCTTTTAGCTTCCCATAGATGATAAGGTCCATGGTTATTCCTCTCAGTATCCTTCTGTTTGCAAAAACATCCTATGCCTGGATATAGGACATCCATTTTTGGCACTTAAAAAAAATTGCCATTAAGTCGATTCCAACTTACAGTGACCCTATAGGGCAGAGTAGAACTGCACCAAATGGAGTGGCTGGTGAATTCGAACTGCCAGCCTTTTTTTGGTTAGTAGCCAAACTCTTAACCACGGAGCCACCAGGACTCCTTTTGGCCCTAAGGTGCCCTGAATTCAGGCTTTTAGCCTATGTGTGAGAAAAGAAATTTCTGTTAGTTAAAGCCACCTACTTGTGGTATTTCCGTTACAGAAGCACTAACAGATTAAGAGACACCTTACCAAAAAAAGAAAACTAAAATGACCCATGATCCCATCACTCATAGATAAGCATTGTTAGCATTTTAGTATATTTGTAATGTGCAATTTCATTCATTCACTGTTTGTCACCTACTATGTGCTTCACACTGTTCTAGCACTTGGGCAACAGCCGTGAAAAGCCAAAGTCTCTGCTTTCATACTGCTTAAACTTTTCGACATTTTTGTGTATGTAAATATGCCCTTTTAAATTCAGGGCTTTGAATCAGTTAGCTCCGGTTCAAACCTCTGCTGAGAATTTGCATTTCTACCCCAGACAGACTGAATCAGAATCTACATTTTAACAAGATCCCCAGGAGATTCTTATGTACAATAAATTTGAAGAACCACTGCTCTACTAGTGGTTCTCAGAATTGGTCCCTAACCAACAGCATTAGCATTGCCTGGGAACTTGTTAGAAATGCAAATTCTCAGCAGGCGTTTGAACCAGAGCAAAAGGTTGGAAGCCCTGCTTTCAATTTGAGACCAACCAAGAGCAGAGGGGTGGGAATGAGATCACCTGTTAGCAATTATTCATGTTATTCATGTGTCTGTTATTTCCCACTGAAGACCCAGTTCCTACTGAGGAACCAGATGGTATTAATCTTGCTAGTCTTCATATCACCTGGCAGACCATCTGCTTCTAGAAGGCACTTAACAAAGTTTTGTGGATCCAAAAGTTGAAATAGTCAAAGGGAGCAGGGAAAAGGCAATGGGCAATTGGGATCATGGGGACCTCCCATCTTTGGGCAGGCTCCAATGTTTTGGTAAACCAGCTGTGGGGGAGGGGACTGATTTGTAGTGTTTGCCAATTTCCATGGTATAAATATTCCCACATGGCTAATTTCAAGCTTCCAATAGGATGTTATTGAACATGGAGTTTAGAAGAGATACCTGTAATCAACTCTCATGAACTGGTACAAACCAACTGCAGTACACCACTGGGATACAGAAAACACAAAGATATGATTCCTACTCTTCCCAAGCTCACCGTGTAGTGCAGGCAGGAATCAGAAAGGTTCCTAAGTGATTATTTTTGCAGTGGGTAGAGAAAATAAACTCTCTCAGAGGTGCAATTTCTTATGGTGGTTCAGATACAGCACAGTGATACAGTACTTTTGTGTCAGATGTACGTGGGTTCAAAACCCCTTTATCAGCCACTTACAAGTTCTGTGAACTCAAAACAGTTGATTAATGATTCTATGTCACTACCTCAGAGGTTGCTATGAGTATTGTAAACATTTGTGTGGACTATAAGTTTTCAACTTATTTGGGTAAATACCTAGGAGTGCAATTGCTGGATTGTATTGTAAGGCTATATTTACCTTTGTAAGAAACTGCCAAACTGTCTTCCAATGTGGCTGTAACATTTTGCATTCTCTCCAGCAATGAATGAGAGTTCCTGTTGCTCCACAGCCTCATCAGCACTTGGTATTGTCAGTTTTTGTTTTCGTTTTTTTATTTTAGCCATTCTAATAAGTCTTGTGTCCAGCTGAAGCCACGGTCTTTTTGATCACCTCATATGCATATGAAAGTTGTATAATAAAAAGGAAGACAGAAGAAATGATGCATTCAAACTGTGGTGTTGGTAAGGAATATTGAATATACTATATAGACTGCCAAAAGAACAAACACGTCAGTCTTAGGAGAAATATAATAAGAATGTTCCTCAGAAGGAAGGATGACGAGACTCTGACTGGCTTACTTTGGACACATTATCAGGAAAGACCAATTGCTAGAAAAGGACATCATGTTTGGAAGAGGGCCAGCAGAAACTAGGGAAACCCTCAATGAGATGGATTGATGCAACAGCCACACTGATGGACTCAAACATACCAATGATCATGAAGATGGTACAGCATCGGGGCAACATTTCATTCTGTTATACATAAAGTCTCCATGAGCCAGAGCTGACTCTACAGCAACTAACAAAAATGACAAATGATGTTGAGCCTCTTTTCATGTTTATTTGCCATCTGTATATCTTCTCTGATGACTTATCTGGTCAGATATTTTGCCCATTTTTTAAACTGAATTGTTTGTTTTCTTATTGTTGAGTTTTAAATATTCTTTAAATGTTTTGGATACAAATTCTTTATCAGATATGTGTTTTGCAAATACTTTCTCCCAATCTGTGGCTTGTCTTTTCATTATCTTGATTGTTATGAAGATTAAATAAGACAATGCATGGAAAGTCATTGCATGGCACCTGGCACACAGTAAGTACTTAACAAATACTAGATTTAATGATAGTAATATAGCAATACTATTTGCAATACCATGTAAACAAAGACAACAAAACAGAAAAGTCTGGGGCATTTTCAGGGATAGGTCAGCAGTCTGGCTTTATTAAAATCTAGAGGATTATGGAAGATAAGATTGAAATATCATTTGGAGAGAGCATTGAGAGCTAGGCTGGGGAGTTTGCACTTATTTTACAAATGATGAAGAACCAGTAAAGGTTTGGTGACATGAGCTGACCTGCACTTTAGGAAGATCATGCTTGAATTATTGCCACTTTCATGGGCAGGCTTGGTAGTTTCTGCTGATATATGGACAGATAAGGGTGATAGTGTGTGTGGGCACAGGGCCTGGGCAGGGAGGACTTTCCCTTTAGGGATCTCCCTTGTGGCCTCATTCTCAGAAATTATTTGCCTCCAAAGCAGGCAGCCTATATTTTCCTGAAGTTATACAAAGTTCTCTTTCCCCTTTCTTACTTTGCTATTTTTTTGGCTCACAGAATCACTCTAAAAATACACAACCTTTAAAAAGATCTCAAGTGGATTCATTCCAACGAGTATAGGAGTTATCTAGGAATCAAGGCAGCATACTCAGGCTCCTCAAGATAAGCCCACTTCCATGTCACAGCCTGTAATTCTTGGTCCAAGTTTTGGGGGTAAACAGGTCACTAACAATAGCTTTTCACATTTCCAATTATCTTATGTAAGAGGCACTGTGTTTTTCAAGTATGTTGACACATGAAACAAATAAGCTGTCGGAGAAGTTTGTTGCAGAGATGGAACAAATGTATCTCAAATAGTTTACGACCGCAGGGAATTGGGGCTTGGGAGGGGGCCCAAGAATCCCTGCTTCCTGTTGAAAGCACATTCAGCTCAGTGGGCTACGTTTGTCTGGTTGTGATATGTAAATGATCTCCGTTGTGTATTTATGCCTGAAATTTTCACTGATTCCTGTTATTTCAGACCACATACGCCCACACAACTATGGTTACTTGGAATCCTTGACTGGAATACATCAGGAGTAATTGGGCTGGTATGCCATCTTTTGTTGATAATTGGAAACTTTTGGACGCAACACAAGAAGTTAACAAATTCCCTTGAACTTAGCCATATGTTTGAGGAGTTATAGCAACAACAATTTTCTGCATATTCCTAGCTGGAATTCAAGAACTTTGTGACTACTGCACAGGTCTAGTCCTAATGGTCTCCAGAATATTATTTCATAAACAGAAACAAGATCCTTGCCCGATAAATTATTCAGAGACCTGGTGGTTGAGACCCCATATTGCACAAAATGTATTCAAAGAGCCATTCTTTTATTAAACTACAGACCAGCCACCAGGCAAAGATAAAGGTTTCTGTTGCAAGGCAAATTAAACACCCCCGTGCAATTTATCGTGTGTACTGATTTCAACCGGAGGACTCAAAATGGGATGTTAAATATTTTCCATAGCTGATTTAAAACGTGAGCGAGGAAACACAGACGAGGATGATTGTGCTTTGGATGAATTTAAGAAACCAAGGATAGTTTTTCCCGATATACCACATTTCCCTCCCCTAAATACTAGAGAAGGAGACATTTCTCTAGAAAAATCTATTAGAGACTAAGCAGTCAAGATGAGGAGGCAAATTGGAGTCTCAGGATATTTAAAAAAATCTAATTGAAGAGTAAGGATAAACATGCAGCAAAAATAAAATACCCCCAAGACTGAGTGTATATCAGAGAAGGCAAATTTATGTAAAGATGTGTGTGAATTTCCACTCCAGAATACCTGGGGTGGAAATACAGATTCTCTGCGGGAGTTTGAACCAGAATGAACCAGCTCGAAGCCCTGCTTTAATCTCTCCATCCATACTAAAATTAAACTTCCTGCTCTCTTCCCTCACTCTGTATATTTCTGGTCTTTCATCAGAAGAAATAAATGTTTTTAAGAAAATCAAGAGTGTATCATTAATAGGATTTTATATTGAAAGCTACCTACAAACAAATGGCTTAATTTATTCTACCATTTATTCATTCTTTCATTCATTCAACAAAAACTGATTTCAAAACCCAATGCCCTTTACCAACAAAGTGAAGAGACAACCTACAGATTGGGAGAAAATTTAAGGGAACCATATATCCAATAAAAGTCTAATATTCAAAGTATATGTAAAACTTCTACAACTTAAAAAACAACCCCAAAAGACAAACAACCCAATCAAAAAATGGGCAGAGGTCTTGAACAGACACTTAATTCAAATGAGTAATAAGTACGTGAAAAGAAGCTTAACGTCATTAACCATTACCCGTAAACACATTGTCGTAGAGTTGATTTTGACTCATAGTGACCCTGCAGGACAGTGTAGAACTGCCCCATAGGGTTTCCAACACTGTAAATCTTTGTGCAAGCAGACTGCCACATCTTTCTCCTGCGGAGTGGTTGGTGGGTTCAAACTACCGACCTTTCGATTAGCAGCCAACCACTTAACCACTGCGCCAACAGGGCTCCTCTCGCTGACCATTAGGGAGATGAAAATCAAAACTGTAATGAGATACCACCTCACCCCTATTAAAATGGCAATGATAAAAAAAAAAAAAAAAAAAACAGGTGTTGGCAAGGTTGTGGAGAAACTGGAACCCTCATCCATTGCTAGCAGGTATGTAAAATGACACAGCCACTGTGAAAAACAGTTTGGTGGTTCCTCAAAAAGTTGAACACAGAACTACCATATGATCCAGCAAGCGCAACTGGCATATACTCAGAAGAGGTGAAGGCAAGAACACAAACAGAAACTTGTACAACAATTTTCATTGCAGCACTTTTCACAATAGACAAAATGTGGAAACAACAGAAATGTCCATCAATACATGAATGGATAAACAAAATGTGGTATACACACACAATGGACTGTGACTCAGCCATAAAGAGAAATAAAGTCCTGATGCATGCCACAACATGAACGAACCTTGAAGACAGCATGCTGAGCGAAGTCAGTCACAAAAGGACAAATGTATGATCTCACTTACATGAAATAAGCAAATAATATAGAAACCAAAGATTATTAGTGGTGTTTTAAATACTGGCTCATATAATGGCTCATTAAAAAAAAAAAAGCAAATAAACTCACAGACTTGGGGGTCAAAGAAACAATATTTCTGTGAGCTTAGTCCAGCCCACTGACTGGGAGACTGTTCAATCACATTCATATGGTAATTGATCATTTACTGTCTTGGGGTATCGCTTAAACCCTGAGCTTATATTGCTCTTTAGCTCTTTTTATATTATTGTGTAATTTTCAGTGCTCAAGTTCTATCTCCAGTTACATCTTATTAAGCTACTTGAATAAGATACTTGAGAGCAGGATGGTGTCTTGCTCAGGAAATGGACCCAACTGGTAAGCTCTCCTTTGGATTATATCCTTTAAGATCTTGAAATGGCTTGCTTCCCTCTAGAAGAACTTGTTGACTTCTTTCTGCCATGAAACAGGAATACAACAGCTGCCTGCCTCTGGGAGGTTGAAAATAAACAGGTTCAGAAGCTCTAAGGACAGCAAATGGGCGTTGTAGGTGGAGAAAAAGCCCAGAATAAATACAGCTGTTGAGGCAGAAAATTCTATTTACTTTGGCTCTTTTGAGGTCTATTCTGGGGGAGGGAGAACCGTTGATCCCAAGTCTCTCCATACACTGATGATGGGGACCCCACTCCGGGGATGACCCCCGGTGCTAGGCACATTCATACTAGTCATTCAGGATATGCTTGATGATTAACAAATTGACTAGGTATCTCGAATGATATGGTATTGAAGGAAATATTTATAAAGATAAGAAATATTCCCTTCAATCATCCAAATGACAGCATATGACAACATCTTACTTTGCTTACACGCCTAATAACACCACAAAAAAATCTAGAAAATGGAAAAAAGTTATCCAAAATTCCACTATCCTTATGTAACTACAAATATTTTATATTCCTTCCAAGGCCTTATTTAGAAACAAACTTGTATTCTTCATGGCCACATCATACTCAGTTTGAATGTTTTTAAGGTATCATAATTTTGTATTATTTTTATCATCTCACATGAATGAGCAATTTTTATCTTGCTGATATTAGAGTCCTTCAAGTGATGTGTATGAGAATTTTTGTATCTCGTATCATTCCTGAGGGAAGGGTCTTTGCCTGCTTTATGTCTGTAGCCCCAGCATCTAGCATAGTGCTTAGTGCAGATTAGCCTGTAATAGCTGTGTTTAGGATGAGTAAATCGATGCATTAATGAAAGATTAATTCAGCTGTCTTGTGATGTGAGTTTCAACCCATTTCTTACCATCTGGATGTAGTTTGATTTCATGTGTACCCTGGGATATTGGCAAGGTGTGGAGAGCCATTTAGACAAAGAGTTACTCCTGTGATCTGGGTTTTACAGAAGCCTGGAATGTTGCCCTGAGAACACAGTCTGCAACAGTGTGTATCTGGGATTTTTGGTTTTGCTTCCTGGATCACTACAGACCAAAGTGTTTCCATAGGCTCCTTTCTGAAAAAGAGAACATGATCTTTTCTGGCCGAAGTAAATTTCTTTTTTCTTTTTTTACCTCAGTACAGCAGAGTTTTGCAGGGCTGGCTAAGTTTGGGTCAGGATGTTTGGATGTGTTGGGCTCTTATGGGCTTCAAAAAACAACTAGGTTCACACTCAACTTAAACTGGATTACTGTGTTTGTTTTGTTCTGTTGTTGGATGCTTTTTTTTTAGATATCTTGAAATCTTAAATACATTGTTCAGGGATTTTTTTATTTCAGAAGCCTGTTATTTGTTGATTTTAGTCAAAAAGGAAAATGGGGGTCTTGGATGCAACAACAAATCTAGAAATACATGTTTTGTATGCTAGAGTACATGGAAGCCATATGATGCAAAACATGGAGATTCAGCAGGTTCTGGTTCAGTTACTCCCCAAGCTTACTTATTTCCACACTAATTTATCATGTATTGGGAGTATGATTGAGATACATTTTTGAAACTTTAACAATCTATTGAAGAAGTAGATACATGAGACTAGGTGGGCGGCTTCTGTCTGGAGGTGAGATGAGAAGGCAGAGAGGGTTGGGAGCTGGCTGAATGGACACGGGAAATCGGGTGGAAAGGAGGAGTGTGCTGTCGCAGTATAGGGAGAGCAATTGGGGTCACATAATAGTGTATGTATAAGTTTTTGTATTAGAGGCTGACTTGAAATGTAAACTTTGACTTAAACTACAACAATAAACAAACAAACAAAAAAGAATCTATTGAAGAGGCATTTTTTGAGAGTTACTCTTTTTTTTTTTAAAGCTGCCCCATTACTTTTCAACTTGTTATCTCTGTCTGCAATGTCTTTTCTCACAGCTATCCATTTAGGTCCCTCCCTCCCTTCTGCTAGGTCCCAATATCACCTTCTCAGTGAGACCTTCTCAGGCTACCATATAGAAAACTGCAAACCCTCCCTTCTCTAGGTACTGCTTCTTTCCTGCTTTATTTTTCTCCATAGCATCTGGCATATTTAATTAAATAATTTATTTATTATCTGTCCTTAACACTAGAAAGTGAATTCCATGAAAACAGAAATTTTTGTTGTTGTTGTTGTTTTTCTAACTTTCCATTCCCTTCTCCCCCACAGCCTCTTGTAACCACTCATCTTCTGTTTTAGTGGATTTGCCTATTATACATATTTCCTGTAAGCGGGGTCACATAGTATTTGTTCTTCTGTGCCTG
Source organism: Trichechus manatus latirostris (assembly GCF_000243295.1). Lineage (NCBI taxonomy): Eukaryota > Metazoa > Chordata > Mammalia > Sirenia > Trichechidae > Trichechus > Trichechus manatus. The sequence continues at coordinate 6,358,074 of NW_004443943.1, forward strand.
ACTTATTTCACTGATGCTCTTTTTAAACTTTTTGTAAAGGGAAAAAAACAACTTTGATTCAGATCAAAGTTTAAAAACATGTTTGGTTTGGTTTCGGCCAATCAGAATCATAGAAGTTTGACATGAAGATCATTTTTATGTAAATATCATTTGTCTTTTACTAGCAGTAATAATTACTATTTTTCGTACTTTGTACCAGATCCTGTTTTAGCACTTTCCTTACATTATTTCACTTAATTTACCCATCACAGCAGCCTCATGATATAGTTATTGTTATTTCTGTTTTGTAAGTTAAGAAAATTAAGCTTAGAGATCTTAAGTAACTTGCCCATAAACACATAGATAGAAAGTGGTGGAGTCAGGATTTGAAGCTAAGTCTGTCTGATACCAGTGTCTATGCTAGTGTATCAATTTACAAAGCACTTTCATGTAAATTCTACTCTGATTCAGAGTTGCCATGTTGGGCACGAGTCTTGCCTGGCAGAGATGGAGTCATACTCAGAGATTATGTTCTTTGCCAACAAAGGTCACACAGGAAAGAGTTAGCAGAGCCAGGGTATGAATGTGGACCTTCTGTTTCCTCATTTCCATACCCTTTCCACTCTTTCCATTGTCTCATTCAATAGTTGAGGAAACCAGGGCCCAGAATATTGCAATGATTTACCAAGCTCATACAGCTAGTTAGCAAACTAAGACTATAACCACCCATTGCCATCAAGTCGATTCCGACTCATAGCGACCCTATAGGACAGAGTAGAATTGCCCATGGGGTTTCCAAGGAGCGCCTGGTGGGTTCGAACTGCCTACAGCCCAGCTTTTCTGCCTCCCAAGTTAGTGTCTTTTTTAATTATATCTGCATGGCAAACAAAAGCTAGTTGTTAAAGAAGTGCGTTGTCAGTTATATTCCAAACCAGAAAAGACATTAACACAGGCTTTCCAGTACAAAAACTTTCACTCATCATTTTCGTTTTTTTTATCTAAAAGCAGACAGAAACTGAGGGAGTCTACACTTAGGTGAAGGAAATGCTACTGAGTGAGTTTTCCATTTTTTAATGGATTTTTGTCTGAAGGCAGGCATTAGTTGGCTAAAACTCGAATAGAAATCTGCAATTTTAGTGGCTTGAAGAAACAAAGGACAGAATTTTGGGCCATGCAGCAGTTGGAAAATGAGAGGGAAAAATCAGGAAAGGAGAGAGCCTGAAGGGAGATTCCCAAATTCTGCCCAAATTTCTGGCAAACCCCTGAACTATGCACATGTGGAACAGACTCTAAGCAGCCCTACTATGGCTAAATAAGTTGAACAGAGATTTCATCTGCAAGATAGACAGAGTGAGGAGTTTGAATCCATCGAAGTTAATTGCCTGCAAAAACCACAAAAATCAACACTGTTTGGAGGAATATAACATAATTTAGAGACTCTACAAAGTATCATTCACAACATCCAGGATACAATCCAAAATTACTATACATGTGAAAAAAAAGTAAAATGAGATTCATACTCAGGAGAAAAGGCAATCAGTGCAGATTGAGCTTGAGATGAGCCAGGTGTTATAATTAGCAGACAAGGATTTTATTATAATTATCCTCAACAACATTGAAGAAAATTATATTCATAATGAACAAAAAAGTAGGAAATCCTCCAGCTAAGAAACAGAAGCAATTTTTTAATGGAAAGTCTAGAACTAAAAAATGTAATATCTGAAATTTAAAAAAAAATAAGAGTATTGTCTCAGGAATAGATGGAATAACAAATAGAACAGAATAGAAAGCCCAGAAGCAGACTTATGGAAGTATGAAGATGTTATATGTAACTGAACTGACACTGAAGATTAGTGGGTAAAGAATAGACTATTGAACAAAGGTTCTGGGATAAATGTCTATCATATGAAAAAAAAATGGATGCCCCCCCGCCACCGTATACAAAATCAACTTTACGTAGGTTAAAGACTTAAATGTGAAAGTCAAAAACTTTTAAAATTTTATAAAATAATATGGTAGGAAATTTTTGTAACTAGGTAAAGGATTCTAAGAACCAACAAGTGCTAAATATAAGAGCATACATAGATAAATTTGACTATATTTTTAAAATTTTTAAGCAAGATGCAATAGAGTATGCTGCTTTTTTTGTAAAAAAAAAGAAAGAAAAATAAGAGTGTATATGCATTTATTGTTGAAAAGGAAGGAGGGAAAAGATAACCAGCAACAGTGGAAAATGGCTATATGGAGTAGAAATGAGGATCAGGACTTTTCTGAGGGGTGTGTGTGTGTGACTTGTGAACCATGCAAATGTTGTGAATGTTTAAGAAAGGTCAAATCAAAACAGACTTTAAAAACTCTAAAACTGAATATAAACAAAAAAAATGTCTTTACGTATAAATCAAATTGATAGAATGTTTAACCACACAGGGGAAAAAATTAGTTCAAGTAACTTTTGAACACAATTCTTTGGCTACACACCCTTAATATGATACATATATTCTAACGATTTAAAAAATTACAAAGAAATTTTGAACTCTATTTAGTGTTATTTTCAATAGAAGAACTGGTAGTGAAGCCCTAACACTGTCTTATATGCATTGTAGGACAGAGTAAATGAGCAAATATTGCTTGCAATGTTGTTTCAAAACCAGGATTTTCACAATGGAAGAAGAGAGCTACAAATCTGGAATGGGAGAACATGAGAAATAACACCGTGGTTTGGTTTTGAATTGTAAGTATCAGTGAGAACTCAGGATTTTCTTAAAAAGAAATTTCCTAGCTCTATCTACTGAGAAGAGCTAGAAGCAATTATGCACCAGCAGCAATGAGCACACCTAGAGCCTAGATACAGAATTCTAAATCTCATTCCCCACTAAAAAGAACCAGAGCTCTTTGTAGAAATGGCTGAAACCAGGTCTAGGATAGAGAAAATACAAAGTAAAGCTAAAGTATCTCATTGTGCCAGAAAGCAAGGACATGCTTGAAGACTAATAGATTCATGTTATGGTCAGCAAAAAGGCTATTTTCCAAATGAAATATTATGTGGAACACTAATACGTAACGCAGACTAAAACCAGCAACACAATTGGAGGACCCAAATTCCTGAGCATTCACCCTCTACGTTATCTCCCATCCCCACTCAGCAGCAGCCCCTGAGACTCCTAGTCTGTGGAACACTGAGCTTTTGAAAAGAGCCTGGACTTAAATGTCTGGGGACATGGATTCTAGCCCAAATTTGGCCCAAAACTTGCCATATGATCTTAGGTAAATATTTAGTCTCTCTGGGACTTATTTACTTACGTGTAAAGCAGGGCTAAAGCTACTCATTTACCTATTTCACAGTTGTTAGGATCAAAGAAAATTATTTGAAAGGTTATTTTAAGGAAGGTTCCATGCCAATGTAATTCATTACACCCTATGGTGCCTTTAGCCACATTCCTGTGCACCATTTGGCAGCTGTCATTCTTTGCAGCTGCCAAATGGCAGTGTAGCAGAAAGGGATTTTTAACATATATCAGGGGAAAATGGAAATCCCATTCCAGCTTTTCATTCATCACAAATTTACTAATCATGTACTATGCCAGGCATTTGACAGTACAAAGACAAAGACACAAGATTATGCTCTCAAAGAGTTCACAATCTAATAAAGGAAAATTAGCGTAAATAAAATACTTTCTATGTAGTGCAGCTGCAATGCTGGGAGCGTTTATATTACATTTGCACCCAGAAGATGATGTAATTAGCTGTGCCAGGATTCAGGGGAGAGAACAGTGGCAGGGTAGACTGGCAAAAATTAAGGAGTACTAACTTGGAGGTAAAAATGGCAAACTGAACACATGCATCTACTTTCACTAACCCTTGAAACCCGACTAAATTGGCAAACTGAATCTGGCAGTATAGTAAAAGGATAATGTAATTCAACCAAGATGGGCTTATCCAAGCAATTCAAGGTTGGTTTAACACTTAAAAAAAACAACAACAACAACAACAACATAATTTACCATATTAAAAGGTTAAAGAAGTTAAATCATATGATCAATTCAACAGATGCAGAAAAAGCATTTGATAAAATTCAACATTCTTTCATGATTTAAAGAAAAAAAGGTTAGCAAACTAAGTATAGAAGGGATCTTCCTTACCTGAAAAATAGTTAATAAATATAAATAAATAAAACCTATAAATAAGTATAAATAAATAAAACACCATCTTAATGAGGAGACATTGAAAGTTTTCCCTTTGACATAAGGAACAAAACAAGGATGCCACCATCCCAACTTCTAGTCAACTTCTGAGGGTCCTAGCCAGAACTGTAAAACAAGACAAAGAAATGTGATATGTAAAGATTTAAAACAAAATATAAATGACATTATTTGCAGGTGATATGATTATACTCATAGAAAATTTTTAAAAATCTACAGATAAATTATTAGACTAAATTATTTTAAGCAATGTTGCTAGATATAAAATCAATATACAAAAACTGTTATTTATATATATGAGTAACAAACATTTAGAAAATTAAAAAGAATATGCCATTTTTCATAACATTAACAATCTTAAGTAACTAGGAATAACTCTAACCTAAGATGTAAAAAAATTCTGACAAAGATTGAAAAATTTTAATAAAGAAAATTTTAAAAGACCTAAACAAATAAAGAGATATATACATAGATTGAAAGGCTTAATACTGTAAAGATAGCAATTCTCTACAAATTAACCTACAGTTTCAATGCAATACAATGAATATCTCAAGAGTTTTTTGGGAAGATACTGACAAGCCAATTCTAAAATATATAAAATGCAAAGAGCCAAGAACAGTCAAGACACAATTTAGGTAGTGTTAATGGATTGAATTTTGTCTCCCAAAAAGATATGTTGAAGATATAACCCCTGGAACCTGTGAAAATGACCTTGTTTGTAAACAGGGTTTTTGAAGATGTTATCAATTAACTTAACATGAGGTCATAACAGAGTAGGGTGGCTCTCAGACCAATCATTGCGGTGTCCTTGTAAAAGAGGAGAAAAGATACAGAAACACAGATGATGGCCATGTGAAGATGCATCTACAAGTCAAGGAATGCCAAAGATTGCTGGCCATCACCAGAAATTAGGAGACAGGCATGAAACAGATTCTCCCTCAGATCCCTCAGAAGGTGTTATGGATTGAAGTGTGTACCCCAAAAATGTGTGTCAACTTGGCTAGACCATGATTCCCAGGACTGTGTGGTTGTCCACCATTTTGTCATCTGATGTGATTATCCTATGTGTTGTAAATTCTAACCTCTATGAAGTTAATAAGGCAAGATTAGAGGCAGTTATGTTAATAATGCAGAACTCAATCTACCAGATTAGCTTGTATGTTGAGTCACTCTCTTTCGAGATATAAAAGAATCAAGCAGTGAGGAGAGGGACCTCATTACCACCAACCAAGAAGAGCCAGGAGTGGAGCGCGTCCTTTGGACCCAGGGTGCCTACACTGAGAAGCTCCTAGACGAGGGGAAGATTGATGACAAGGACCTTCCTCTAGAGCCAACAGAGAGAGAAAGCCTTCCTCTGGAGCCGGCACGCTGAATTCGGACTTCTAGCCCCCTAGACTGTGATAGAATAAATTTGTTTGTTAAAGCCATCCACTTGTGGTATTACTGTTATAGCAGCACTAGATAACTAAGACAGAATTTATCAACATAGCCAACACTCTGATTTCAAACTCCTAACCCCTAGAACTGTAAAACAAAAAAATTTCTGTTCTTATAAACCCCTCAATTGTGGTACTTTGTGACAGCAGCCCTAGAAAACCAATATAAGTAAGAGGATTGGCTTAATTGGATATTAAGACATATTAAAAGCTGTGGTAAAATGGAGGGCAATGGAGGCTCAGTGGTAGAATTCTCACCTTCCATGTGGGAGACGCTCTTTGATTCCTGGCCAATGCACCTTATGCACAACTACCACCCATCTGAAAGTGGAGGCTTATGAGTTGTTATGATGTTGAACAGATTTCAGCAAAGCTTCCAGATTAAGAAAGATTTAGGAAGAAAGGCCCGGCAATACACTTCAGTAAATAAACCAGTGAAAACCCTATGGATTACAACAGTCTGATCTGCAACAGATCATGAGGATGGCTTAGGGCTAGGCAGTGTTTCATTCCATTGTGCACGGGGTTGCCATGAGTCAGGGGCTGACTCGACAGCAGCAACAACAACAATAAAAACATGGTACTTAAGACAATGTGATATTGGTGCAAGAATAGGCAAATAGACCAGTAGAATAAACTACGTGTAGCCCAGAAACTGACCTAAAAATATCAGCATATGGATACTTGATTTATGACAAAGGTAGTACTATAGAGCAGTTAGGTGAAATTTTCAGTAACTAATGTTAAGAAAATCAATTATTATTTTGGTAAAAAATGAAACTGGAATACTTACCAAGTAACAAAATCAATTCTAGTTAGCTCATGGCACTAAATAGGAAAGCAAGAACAATAAACCCTTTCAGAAGATAGTACAGGATAATATTTTTATAACATCAGGAGAAGGAATATTCTCAAACAAGACACAAGAAGGACTAACCATACAAGAAAAACAATAAATTTGACAAAATTAAATACTTCTGTTTATAAAAGTACATCATTGAAAGAAACAATAACAATCCAGAAGTAATAAGTGCCCCTAGCATCTTGATTGTGATCTCTAAACATTATTTCTCAAAAAAAGGAATAGGGAACCTTATCAAAATAGCGATCCCAAATCTGGAGCAGGAAATGTACAGTATGAGTCTGAGACATCTTGTTATCAATAGCTACTGAGATCATACTAAAGAGAACACAGGAGCCAGTTGGAAGGAGCTCACAGTGGGCAAAGATAGAATAATTTGAGCATCTAAAAAGTAATGGCTCCAATGAATTGAAATACATCAAATATATACATAAATCTAGGTGTTTGTAATGATAGCCCCAAAATAAAAATTCATTGATCACTTTTAGAAGTTACTAGGGCATGAAATTTTTATTCTAAAAGTAATAAATAAAAGAATCACATGTTTATACTGCTATCACCATATACTGTATTTCCAGCTAACAAAAGAGTTCTCCAACAAAATTTCATCTTTATAGGTGAATCACAGCTAATAAATTCGAGAAGAATAATAGAACTAGAAAGTAACCATTTTGCAACCCTAATGAAATAATTGGAAACCCTGGTGCCATAGTGGTTAAGAGCTACGGCTGCTAACCAGAAGGTTGGCAGTTCCAATCCACCAGGTGCTCCTTGGAAACCCTATGAGGCAGTTCCACTCTGTCCTGTAGGGTCGCTATGAGTTGGAATCAACTTCACAGCAACAAGTTTGGTTTGTTTTTGTTTTTTTTTCTTTTGGTTTAATGACATAATTCATCTAATGGTCTAGAATTATTAAGTGAAAGATTTATGGAGAATTTCTGAATGGATGCATGTTAACACTGTCTGAACTCACTAAGTCTTACCTTAACTAAGAGTGGGATATCCAGACATTATGTGCTCTTGATGTGATGGAGTGGATTTATGTATCATTTCCTCTATATACTAGCAACTAACAATTGAAAATTAAAATTAAAATCAACATCACTTATAATAGCATCAAAAATAGGAAATAGGAATAATGCTGATAAAGTACATGAAAAAACTGAACACTGAAAAATATGAAATATTACTGACAAAAACTAAAGAAAAACAGAATAAATGTAGAGTTATACCTTGTTCATGGGTCAGAAGACGTAATATTGTTAAGATGTCAGTTCTCTCCAAATTGATCTCAATTCAACTCAATCGCAAAAAAAATTCCATCAGACTTTTTTCTAAAAACTGACAAACTGACTTTAAAATTCATATGGAAATGCAAAGTACCTAGAATAGCCAAAACAAATATGAAAAAGGTTACCTGATTTCAAGAATTATGAAGTTACAGTAATCAAAAGAATGTAGTATTATTGTAAAGATGGCAAATAGATCAAGTGAATAGAATACAGAGTCCAAACGTAATGGCACATATACATGGACAGTTGAGAAAGGGTGGTCTTGACAACAAATGGCATTGGAATAACTGGATATCTATATTCAATTTAAAAACTGAACTTCAATCCATACCTTTCATCACAAATAAAAATTAACTCAAAATGAATCACAGGCCTAAGTATAAAACCTAAAACTATAAAACTTGTAGAAGAAGATATAAGAAAAATATTGGGGACTGATGTATTTCAATTTTTTTTTCAGATTTTAGAAATATATGATAATATGATATGTGTTATAGAACCCCCCAGTAGGTTTTAAGCTACTCTATACAATCAAAAATTCTACAGCAAAGCACCTGAATAATCACACCAAAAACCAAAAAAAACAGACCCATTGCTGTCAAGTCGATTCCAAGTCATAGCAAACCTATAGGACAGAGTAGAACTGCCCCATAGGTTTTCCATGGCTATAAATCTTTTTTTTGTGTGTGTGTGTGCTTTAAAGAGCAAATTAGTTTCTCATTAAACAGTTAATACACATATTGTTTTGTGACATTGGTTGCCAACCCCATTGGCTGTACATCTTTACCAAAGCAGACTGGGTTTGAACCTCTGAACTTTTAGTTAGCAGCTGAGCATGTAACCACTGCTCCAGCAGGGCTCCTTGAATAATCATACCAGGTAGTATAAATAAAAACTATAAGTAGCCACAGATGAATGCATTTTGCTGTCAAACAAGTATCTTAGTTATCTAGTGCTGCTATAACAGAAATACCACAAGTGGATGGCTTTAACAAACAGAAGTTTACTCTCTCACAGTTTAGGAAGCTAGAAGACCAAATTCAGGGCACCAGCTCTAGGGAAAGGCTTTCTCTCCCTGTTGGCTCTGGGAGAAGGTCCTTGTCATCAGTCCTCCCCTTGTCTAGGAGCTTCTCAGTGCAGGGACCTTGGGTCCGAAGGATGTGCTCTGCTCTGGGCTCTTCTTGCTTGGTGGTAATGAGGTCCCTCTCCTCACTGCTCAATTCTCTATTTTATATCTCAAAAGAGATTGACTCAAGATACAAACTAATCCAGTAGATTGAGTCCTCCCTCATTAACATAACTGCCTCTAATCCTGCCTTATTAACGTCATAGAGGTTAGGATTTACAACACATAGGATAATCACATCAGATGACAAAATGCTGGACAACCACACAATACTGGGAATCATGGTCTAGCCAAGTTGACACACACTTTTGGGGAACACAATTCAATCCATAACAAGGAGTTTATCACCAACTTACAATATTTAAAATTTTATATTTACTATTTTGATTTCAGAGTTTTTTGAATTTTGGAATTGCAGGTAAGAAACTGTAGATCAATATTAACTTCAAAAACTTGTGCAAAAAAGGAAAAGTAATCATAGTGTTCTACACAGCTTAGCTATAAATAGTATTTACATAGTAATAATGATATAAATAATGAATATTATACCAACTCAAAATTATGCTATAACTGTTTTGGGAAGATTAGTACACATTAATAATATAATTTTAATTTTCTAAAGATTGGAAGTTTGTATGTGTAGAATGGAGTTAGAGGAAATAAAGAGAGATAAATCCCCACCTTTCCTATATAGATAATGCCTAAAACTGAAAAATCAAGAAGCGGCTTGATTTTGATGCAAGCATATTATACAACAACATGGATGTAATGCCAAAATTATATTCTAAAAAATGTAAAAGTGGTTGCCTCTAGGTTTTAGAAAATCAGGTATAGGGTAGGAGAAAGGATTGGGTCCATTATTTTTCATAAACTAACTTAAAGGAATTATTTGATTCTTTAAGCTATGTGCATGTATAATTTTGAAAGAAATTTTTAAAAATTTAAGTAATTAAGTACACACAAGGTATTGACATAATAACACATAGAACCTGTTTTCAAGGCACTTACTATCTGGACATTCTAGCTGGATATCTGCCATGTACGCATAAATAAAATGACTAATAATACCAAATGTACATGACAAGGGTTATTGGAAGTTTAGCCAATAGACGTTCAAAAGGAAGAAAGCACTCCTAGTAGAATATTCAGAGAAAGGTTCCTGGAAGGGGTGGGCTTAAGCTGAGCCTCAAAAGATAGGTAGAATCAATATTTTTCCTCATGCTAACCAAGCCCTTGTTGCCAAATGGCTGTGGTCTACTCTGGGAATCGTCATTTCTGAAATGAAGACTTGGGCAAATGCTATTGTCAATGGGGGTCTTCTATTGGCAAAGGAATGCCAGTAAAGACAAACCAAAAAGAATTAAAAAAAAAAAAAGTGTTTTTTTTTTTTTAAAAGTATATTCTGTCTTACAATAGGCCCAAGTCCCCAGAAATAGGTGGTTTCCATTCCATTCTACTAGAACAGTTGTTCTCAACCAAGAGTGATTTTGCTCCCACGGTACGTTTGGCAATGTCTGAAGATGTTTTTGGATGTTACAACTTGGAAATTGCTACTGGCATCTAATGGATAGAGGCCAGGGATGCTGCTAAACATTCTACAATGTGCGATATCGCCCCATGCAACAAAGAATTATCTGGCCCCAAACGTCAATATTGTCCTGGCCGAGAAGCTCTGTGCTAGAGCATCCATTCCTGTTCCCTGTGCAGTGGTGGATTTAGGAAGAGGGAGAGCAGGAAGCCACCCATTCATTGTATCCTGAAAGAATACAGGAAAACCTTCCAAGCACACTTGTCTCCACAGGCTGGTTACTGGTGCTCTAAAGTTTACCACCCAAAGCATTTCTTTGGGTTAAGTTATTGCATCTCCAGAAGTTCCCAGTTAAATGAAAGAGACAACCCACTAAAGCAGTGACATCAAATGAGTTTCATTTTAATGCCAAATCTGATTAATTGGAAGTAGTTGCCATAAAGATCACCTTAAATAGGATTCTAAAGGCTCGTTTGGGTTTAGCAAAAAAAAGTACCATGGTTGATTCATGAAATGTCAATAGATCTAGGAGAATAAGGAGAAAACTGATCTACGTACTTGCCTTAAACTCCTCTGTTGGTTCAATTATCAGATTGCTTTTTAATTTAATACGGAGTTGTTGGGGAACATAAAAATAAGTTTTAACGGTAGAGTTGAAGGTAGGTGTGATAGGCAGAATAATGCCTCCCCCGTCCCCCCCAACCCCGCAAAGATGTTTACACTCTAATCCCTGGAACCTGTGAACATGTTATTTTGCGTAGCCAGGAGGAATTTAGGTAGCAGAGGGAATTAAGATTGCTAATCAGCTGACTTTGAGATGTGGAGAGCATCTTGAATTATCCAGGTGGGCCTAATGTAATCACAAGTTTTCTTCTAGTACAAAGCAGACCAAAGCGTTAGATGGAGAAGATGTGACAGTGGAAGCAGAGTCAAGGTAATGCAATGTGAGAAAGACTGGACCGGCCATTGCTGGCTCTGAAGATGGAAGGGGCCATGAACTAAGGAATGCAGGCAGCCTTTAGAAGCTGGAAAACGCAATAAAATGGATTCTCCTGGAGTCTCCAGAAAGGAACACAGCTTTGCCAATACCTTGATTTTAGCCCAGTGAGACCTATTTCAGATTTCAAAACTCCAAAACTGTATGGTAACAACTTTTTGTTGTTTTAAGCCCTAAGTCTGGTGGCAATTTGTTACAACATTAACAGGAAACTAATACAATGGAAAAGCATAAAATCTGGGGGGAAATGTCAGAAAAGGTAGTAATACTGGGCCAAGGGGGGCAGACCAACATAGGGATCCATAGTGATGAACTCTAGGCCATTAGAGGCCAGTAGAAAAGAAAGTACTGGGAGCTAGAAGTAAAGAGGAAAGGGGTCCTGAGAGAAGCCAGTATGACAAACTTGTTTCACTGTTCCTAAGCACAAACCCTGGACTTGGGTCCCCGAGAAAGACAAGAGAGAATGGGTTTTCCCTTTGGAGTTTGGCAGGAGGCTTCCTAAGGTACAGGTAGAGACTTGTTCAGTAGTCCAAGGCAATCAGTCACTTTACTGTTCCCATCAGGTACTCTCATTATCTTAGCATAAGTCCACCTGGCATCTTACCAGCATTAACTTGAAGGACAATGTTCTCAACCAGTGCATGAGCTGCAAATCTGGTACATTTTTGAGGCTTGATTCCAACTTATTCCTACAATCGTTGAACAATCACCATCCCAGCTCAAACCAATGCAAGTTTTACTTGTGTAAAAACTCTTAACAAGGGTTATTTATTACTCTCAGTTATATAATTGATTGCCTTAAACCGCACTAGCAGTAGGATAAGGCATCAAAAAACAGAAAAATCTGCTTACGCAGTCTTTGGATCTGAAAAACAAATGGAAACATCAATTTCTTAAAGCTGAAAGCAGTTACTGGATAAAACTCCTTAGGAACCTGGAACAACCTATTGAACCAAAACAACTTCCTGTCCCACAAATTCTTTCAATTCGTGTTGTGAAATAAAACAGACATCATGTTTTCACCCTCAGAACATAAAACATAGTATTGAGCTTCCAATGCTATGAAATAGATATACTATTTCAGAAAGTAGGATGAATAAGTCTCCTGTCCTGTTGAAAAGAATTATGGCTTCATGTTTATTTTTTCCAGGTTGAACCTATTGCCAGATAATTATTTCAAAATGAATCTCTTTCCCAATCCTCTAGAAAAGAATGCTTGGTATGTTTTGATTGGTCTGTGTGTTATCATGCATTTTATGAGCTCCTTGCTTAATCTGATGTTAATGTATTCTCTTCAGGTAAAAGAGAAAAACCTTTACCAGAGGTGACAGCAGTGGCACCTGAATTGCTCGGCTGATATTGACCTGGTGTAGTATGCTGTGGAAAGGAAGGTGACTGTCCTCTCTTTTGTCATTGTCCTCCACAAAGCCTTCTCTGAGTCACTAGCTCTAATAGCACCATGCACTCCTCCATCATAACCTTCAATGCACTCATTCAATGTCTCAACAAGTAATAACCTATTCAGTGTCTGTCTGCCTTATTATATTGTCAGCTCCAAGAGAGTAAGAACCATGTCAGTCTTATTCCATGCCCGAATTCCTAGTATCTAAAACTGTGCTTGATACATAAAAATCAAAAACCAAACCCACTGCTGTTGAGTCAATTCTGACTCATAGCGACCCTATAGGATGGTAGAACTACCCCAAAGGGATTCCAAGGCTGTAGATCTTTACGGAAGCAGACTGCCACATTTTTCCCCCGCGGAGCTCCTGGTGGGTTCAAGCCGCTGACGTTTTGGTTAGCAAAAAAGTGCTCAACCACCGTGCCTCCAGGGCTCTGATACATAGTAGATTCTGTTTAAATGTATTTTGAGTAAATGAAGGAATGGATGAATGAACAAGCAATAAAAATGAATGAATGACCAAGGAATGTAGGCAGCCTTTAGAAGCCGGAAAAGGCAAGAAAATAGCTCTAGCATTTAGAAGCTGCCTGCAAAGTAGCTCTAGTACCTAGACAACTACAGGTGACATGAAAATTTTCTAGATACACTATTTTTTGAGGGAACATTTCTTGATTTCTTCTACCACACTCTGAAAACCCTCTTATCTGGCAATTTCTTCAGTATGTCTAAATTTAGTGTGCATTTAGTATTTTTCTATTTCTTTCAGTCATATTTATATCTTATAAAATCATACTATTTACATGTTTTTATCTTAGATGCTCTTAGACTCTCTCTCCACATGCTTTGGTTTTTGGATGCTTCAAGAACCTTACCTGTCCCATCTTCAGATTCCAGCATTAAATGGTGGTTTTGGCCCATACTGGTCTCTGGATGGGCAGAGATCAGATATTGTTTTATATTAGCAGAAAAATGGGATCCTCATAAAGACCTTGCAGGCATTAGACATGAGCTAGAAGCAAAATGGCCAAATTTGACCCCGAGGTTCTATTTTCTCCCTTTTAGGATTCTTCTATCAAATAACCATCAGGAAGTAGGAATATCTTCAAGGAAATGGTTTATTGGTTCATGACCCCAGGTTTAAAAAAAAAAGGGCTTCCCGGGAAAAGCATCAGGATATGTGATGTCATCAGAGAAGGGAAAGAGGTGGATGTAGACAGAATTTAATGTCTGCTCAAAGCCGTTGCCCATCCTGTGCCACATTTCAACTCTCTTCCTCATCCCTTCCTCCGGACTTCAAAAACGTGGCTTTTTGGCAAGTCCGTTGAACTTGCTTCTTATTGCAAAAAACGTTTTGCCATTTAGTGACTGTGGAACAGACGGCTGTATGGATTATATTAAAAATTATTGTGCAACTGGGGCTAAAAGTATTCATGTATGACACTTCACAACTTTGTTACTGCCTGCTTACCTCCAGGTCTTCTGTTAAGCTAATCAAGACTGTCATGGTTTGAATTATGTCCCCCAAAAAATGTGTGTATCAATTTGGCTGGGCCATGACTCCCAGAATTGTGTGGTTGGCCTCCATTTTGTGATTGTAATTTTATGTTAAAGAGGATTAGGGTGGGATTATAACACCACCTTTACCCAGGTCACATTCCTGATCCAATGTAAAGGGAATTTCCGTGGGGTGTGGCCTGCACCACCTTTTATCTCTCAAGAGATAAAAGGAAAGGGAAGCAAGCAGAGAGTTGGGGACCTCATACCATCAAGAAAGCAGTGCTGGGAGCAGAGCGCGTCCTTTGGACTGGGGTCCCTGCTCAGAGAAGCTCCTAGTCCGGGGGAACACTGATGAGAAGGCTGAGAGAGAGAAAGCCCTCCCCTGGAGCTGACGCCCTGAATTGGGACTTTTAGCCTACTTTCACTGTGAGGAAATAAACTTCTCTTAATTAAAACCATCCACTTGTGGTGTTTCTGTTATAGCAGCACTAGATGACTAAGACAAAGACAATGAACAGAAATATCTGAGAACTTGAAGATAAGAGACAGCCTGGGGATTTTTTTCCCCCCTTAGACAGAGAAAAACTTACTTTGATGTAGGAGAGACAAAAGAGGAAAAGACAGAACTCTAGCTGCTTGGTGGATTGAAAAAGAGATTTGGTGAGCTAAGGTTTTTTTGGTGGGGAGGGATTTTTTTTAGAGGATAGGAAATGGAAAGAGAGATGAAGAGATAATTTTAAGGACTTCTGCTGGATATACTTTTTACAAAATATACCATGTCTTAGCCATCTACTGCTGCTTTAACAGAAATACCACAAGTGGATGGCTTTAACAAAGCGAAATTTATTCTCTCACAGTCTAGTAGGCTAGAAGTTCAGATTCAGGGTGTTAGCTCCAGGGGAAGGTTTTCTCTCTCTGTTGGCTCTGAAGGAGGGCCCTTATCATCAATCTTCCCCTGAACTAGGAGCTTCTCGGCACAGGGACCCAGAGTCCAAAGGACGCGCTCTTCTCCTGGCACTACTTTCTTGGTGGTGCGAGGTCCCCGTGTCTCTCTTCTCTCTTCTCTCTTTTATATCTCAGAAGAGACTGGCTTAAGACACAGTCTAATCTTGTAGATCTCATCCACGTAACTGCTGCTAATCCATCTCATTAACATCATAGTGATAGGATTTACAACACAGAGGAAAATCACATGAGATGACAAAATGGTGGATGGTGACACAATACTGGGAATCATGGCATTGCCAAGTTCACAGATATTTTGGGGGGACACAATTCAATCTATGACCTACAGTTTTTTTTATATGCAGATTTTACACCAAGTTAGGAGAGTGAATGGTCTCCTGTTAAAAATCCTAACACAGACTGAGCTGCAGGGGCATAAGCAAGTGGTCCTATAATAACTTGGATAAGAAATGTTAAGCTATTTTATCAGGAATATCACAGTAGCTGCTGATATGCCAAACACAGCAATGAACTGTCTTCTATGCGTTTTACCTAATAAAACCTACATGTTGCCTCCAGTTTAACAGCTATTTAAATTTCTTCTTTCTCTATTATTTATTTGTTTGTTTTTTCCATTCAAATTTTTGTACACAAATTGTTTTGTGACATTAGTTTTAATACCCACAATGTGTTAGCACTCTCCCCCTTTCCCTTTCCACCCTCGGTTCTCAGTTTTCATTCATCCATTTTTCCTGTCCCTTCCTGCCTTCTCATCTCTGCTTTCAGGCAGGGGTTGCCCATTTGGTCCCGTATACTTGATTGAACGAAGAAGTACGTTTCTCATGTGTGTTATAGTTTGTTTTATAGGCCTGTCTAATCTTTAGCTGAAAGGTGGACTTTGGGAGTGGCTTCATTTCTGGGTTAGCAAGGTGTCTGGGGGCCATAGTCTCAGGGGTTCCTCCAGTCACTGTCAGACCAGTAAGTCTGGTCCATTTTTTGTGAATTTGAATTTTAATCTACATTTTTCTCTAGATATACTTCTGACATTCTTTGAGAGTCTCCTGATAAATATTTGAATAGCCTCACAATTAGTCTTGGTTGTCAAACTTGTGTTTACTTGAATGTGACACATCATACAGACTGGACCACATGGGGCCCCGTTGTTAAATTAGTTCTTTCTCCTTTGCTTTCTTGTTCCTTTCTTTTATCCCTACATATAGAGAAACCAATTTTGCAGATAAGTGAAACCCAACTAATCAGAATTTTCTCAGCTTATTTAACTTTTAATTTTCCACAGAACTCTTAGAAGATACAAATAAAAGACAATTATCTCATACAATAAATTTTGCTAAAACACACACAACTGTTCAGGATACATTCATTCTAATCTTTAATACTTTTTACATCTACAACTCTAATTTATAGATGTGAACACTCGACTGAAGTTCAGAATAATGACCCTGAGATACTTTAAGAATCTCACTTTTGTACATACTCAAGGAAAAAAGACAACTAATACATTAAAAAAAAAAAAAAAAAAACTTTTGGCATTAGACTCAATCCCTTCTAGCACTGGACACTGTAGTTAAAGGCAGTTTGCTGCATATCCATTTGGTTACTGTAAAGAACAGCTTGCAATTCAAAAAGGGATCAGTCACTTGTGGCCACATGCCCTGAATGTGAAAGGAAACTTTACCTTGGAGCACCAATCATTTTTGCTCTGTATCTTTTTCCTCCTTTAAAAGATAGGGCTTTATGAGCAGCATCCTAAAGACGCACATTGAAATCTCTCTGTACCCTGAGAAAACTCTAAGACATTGAAGGGCAAAACCACTGGACTTTTCTCTTCCCCAGCAGAAATCTTTTCCCACAATGACCGATTTCTAGCAGGACTTTAGGTCTCTTTCTCAGATGTGTTTTCCTTCCTGTAACAAGACAAAGAAGCAGGCCTACAGGTTGCATTCCGTTTATAGGCATTACTTATAGCCAGATTTTTGCCTCCTTTAATTTCTGTTGAGAAGAAAGCTCTGAAATCTAACTTCAGTTGGATGGCTTTCACCCCAGGCCACAAAATTGGCAAAGCTCTGCGTCACAAGACCTCCCAAAAATTTGGAGATGCCTGGGAATCTGAAACAGGTACCACTGATTATTTTAGCTGTAGAAAGCCTTTTGTTTTCATTTGCCACTGTTACTTAAACAATTCTTTAGACATAACTTTCAAGTCTCTCACGTGGTCTTTTTTCCACTGACATATTTATCCTGATTCTTTCCTCCTCTTCTCGGGCTTTGGCTCTTGACATCTCTGTTAGACTTGATATCAACACCATGGTTTGTGTTTATGTCTCCCCCTGAATGCCAGGCTCACTGATGTGGTGAGTGGAACTCTGGGAAGCGGAGCTGAGGGGGCTGAGTCATCACTCATCATCTCCTGTCTCCCTGCGTCTGACCAAAATGACAGAGGCTCCTCTGACTAAAGTGTCACCGGGAGACCACAGCAGAAAGGAGGGGGAGGACTTCTCCCATTTGACTCTAACCACTTTAAGAAGGGTCACATTTTTAGCAGGGCAGTGGGAAGATGTTAGTATAGAAATCACAATGCCACTTCCATTCTCTTCTGTCCTTCAGGCCACAGCTTAAATGTGACCCTTTTTAAATTGGTAGAATCACTTTGGAAAGCTACTAAAGCTAAACGTATGTATACTCTGTAACCAAGAATTTCTACTTCTACATATATATATATATAATA